>NC_092355.1:12111394-12350340 GCF_963676685.1 Mytilus edulis
TATATCTGTGAAAAAGGTACATGCTTTAAGACGAAAATCATAAAAGTTGTCTTATTTTCGTTTTTTTAAGTATAACATGTATAAGGAGTGTAGAAAAAAATTTCTTCTTTACTTTTACTTTTATTGATTATCATTGTTTTTCAAATTAAAATAGATAACTTCTGACACAGAAAAAAAAACAAACAATATCTTTGCACATGTATCTTTGTGTATGCAACTTTCCATTATTGGACATGTATGATACTAATTCTTCCCGCAGAACTGATAAATGTATTTTAAAACTTTGCTGAATGAAACATATACTTTTGTTTGAAACACGTTATTTAAAACAAAAAGTATCTTTAAGTACCACATTTTCATTATTTATTACAAACTCATAAAATGCAAATAAATCTTCCGTGTTTTTATTGTTTAATTTGAAGAGGTCATTTAATTTTTTTAATTTGGATTGAAGAACTTTTAACACCATGTAAACATGTACACAAAAATATTCATGACGTAGAAGTTTAGTTTACTCGTATTATATTCTTAAAAATAAATATAAACGTCAAGTTTGAAATAAATATAAATTCCACCTGCGCTAACATGCTAACTCGTATTTATTATAGCTTATAACTATGGATGAAATAACGAGAAAAGTAAATGTAACAGACCTCTGATTTTGTAGATTTTTACATCGTGTCATAATGGTACAGTTTGTAGCTGAATATATGTTGGCCTTACTCATTTTTGAATGTCATACCTTGATCTTTATTTTCTAATGTCTGGGTCGATATGCACAATAAATGTTAGGTATTATAAGTAAAGAGATTTTAAAAGTTCAATACAGACTAACAAAAATAATCTTTAGTCTGTCATTTAGTTTCAAGATATATCCAGTACAGTACTTCCTGCACTGCTCAAACAATTCGACTACGATAAATTTAGACATGTTATGTTTCGTGAAAAATTATATTCACAACTATTTTATTTAAGGTGGTGCCTAACACTACAGGGAGATAACTCTGTAAAATCAGCTTAACGTTTTAATTACGTTGTGTTGTAAAGGGAATACCAATCTTCTCAATGATCAAAATTGGTGTTTGTCAAACTACTATATAACCAGTGTAATTTTCCTGACAAAACGGTTGGTTCAAAATTTTAGAAATTTTTATATTTTTGTTAAACTGTCAAAGTAAATACTTTGTCAAAATTTTATGAAAATAAAACGAGCCAAATTTATTTTAGTGAAAGTGTTGGGTACCACCTTAAAGGTCAAAAGAAAGGTCTGTGCGGCATATTATTATATGCCCTGAACTTCTAAGAGTTCAAACTTATACTTAAAATTTATACTACATTTACCTCCAGGGTTCATGTATGGAAACCAATGCATTAACAAATTAACATATCTATGGATATCATATATATCCCCTAAAAAGGCTGGGCCTGTAAAACAACTGTATTTACAAAGTGCAACCTGTCACCTTATGACAAAGTAAAAATATAACCAGTAAAGCAATGTTTATCCTCCCGATTTTTCTGAAATATGAATACTTTTTAATAGTTAAATTTGTCAACGTTAGTTAACAAGCGTTATAAGTAACCTATATTTGCAAATATTAATGTCAGTTGGTTCCTGGCAGATATATATATGTCGCATTGGCAATCATACCACACCTCTTTACAATTTCGATATCGATGAAGTCGAAGGAACTAAATCACGTAAATGTTTACAATCTGTCTGTCAGTCTGTCTGTCTGTTTATCTGTATGTCCTTCCATTATTCAGGAAAACGAGTTTTCAAATAGTTTTTTATTCGTGCTTACGGATATTGATAAGATATTTGGTGGATTGTTTTATCATGAAAAATTACAGATCAAATTGGAATTTTGCTCCGATCTGAAGGTTTTGTGCAAGGTTATGGTCTTTTAGTCTTGCGGATACAAGAATAATTGATCCCTTTATGGTTATAGCATGACACTTGGCGTAGTGAAAGATTAAAGGGTATAAACACAATTAGGATAAGAAGCCACGCAAAAACATCCGATATCCAAAATGACTGCCTAATTCAACATGTCTAACCATAGGCACTAAGAATGTAGCATGAAGTCTACCAATATGGAAGAGTTTAGTATATATATCGCAAATTTGAGGAAATACATTGAAGATGTTTCAATAATTAGTTTTGCAAATTTATAAATTCATAACTAATCAAAATGGCGTCCAAATTAAAAAAAGCACCGTCAAAAATGTCAAAATATGATGGTTTGATATATACTATACATTATTAATATGGTATAGAGATTAGGCAAATGAGTAGGTTTGGTAAGACCCATTTTGTAGCCAAAAAATATAGCAGTTTTACAAAATTGTTAAATGTAATCTTTTAGCTATTTACTGGAAAGTAGAATGCTTCTGCTACTTAAATAGTTGCTGTTTTTTACAATACAATGCACATATATCGGGTACTAGAATCATTCGGTCACGCTAAATTACTGAAAGCTTCACAATTTTAGCATTTTAGATAAATTTTAGACGATTTCCGTCTTAAATGAAAGTGGCCGCATTCGTGTTCATTCATAATACTGAATTGTAAGTTGTATATGATGATAATACATAACATATATAAAAGTTGAGGATGAACACGGATGAGGCCACTTTCATTTTTGACAAAAAACATCTGAAAAGTGACGTTTTTTTGGCATATTTGATAGAATTTCTATATGTAACTTGAATCCGAGCGTTTTTAATAGCTCAATCAGTTAGTGGGGTTCGTGTTGTTTATTCTTTAGTTTTCTATGTTGTGTCATGTGTACTATTGTTTGTCTGTTTGTCTTTTTCATTTTTAGCCATGGCGTTGTCAGTTTGTTTTAGATTTATGAATTTGACTGTCCCTTTGGTATCTTTCGTCCCTCTTTTAAAATCTTTCACATTTACTAATTGAATCAATTGAAAGAGACAATTGTGTTTAAAAAGTGTCAAAAATCATTCGTTAGATGAACCTAAAACTTGAGGAAAAAATTAGCCTTACCGGACCTACTCCTTTGTGAAACTGATGATGAGATGCAGACATTGGCTTATAGTTTTTTTAATTATACCAGGGGACAACGATTTCAATATGTTTTCCAAATGGCGTCAAAAATTGAAAGAAAAATTTGGTAAACAATGTTACAAATTGATGTTTTCTTGTAATAATGAGGTATAATAAAATTAACGGTACCAAGTATACAAGATAATGA
Organism: Mytilus edulis; assembly: GCF_963676685.1. Taxonomy (NCBI): domain Eukaryota; kingdom Metazoa; phylum Mollusca; class Bivalvia; order Mytilida; family Mytilidae; genus Mytilus; species Mytilus edulis. The sequence continues at coordinate 12,114,613 of NC_092355.1, forward strand.
AACATTTATAAGGGTACAGATACAAATCAACATACGTTTCTCGTTTTTCGCTATTTATAGATAAGACCGTTGGTTCTCCCGTTTGAATCGTTTTACACTAGTAATTGTTTAGGCTACTATAGCTTTCTGTTTGGTATGAGTCAAAGCTCCGTGCTGAAGGCCGTACCTTGACACCTTTAATGGTTTACTTTTATAAATTGTTACTTGGATGGAGAGTTGTCTCATTGACTCTAATACCACATCTTCATATATCTATAGTATTTCTTTGTAAGAGGAGGCATAAACTATGAAATGAAAATGGCCGATACAATTCAAAATGGTGTATCTTACATGGTCTTACTTTACACTGGTAGAGTGAATATCTTTTTTCAATTGCACTTTCATCTGATCCATCGTAGAAATATTGTTTTGCAGGTGGTAGAGTTTTAAAGAGTAATAACTTGTTCATCTTGATCGTTATACGTTCAATTGACAACGCGTAAGCTTGCAGGGTCAAACACAATGATTAGAAATGAGGAGATACTTTGACTTTTCTATACACCGCTTTTCGAATTCTGGGACTACCTCATCATTATTCAAATAATATATGTCCTGTCGGTAAGCATTGGATAATAACGGTAAACTGTACCTTTTATAACTTTGTGTCTTTGTAACATAAGACGCCTTCAGGAATAATGTTTACTCACCATACATCCAAGACCAGTTCAATTGTATTAGTTTTACTCACTGTGAAAAGTGGTTTGACAAAAGCAACCCAATTAGATTTCTAACAGAGCTACAAATAAGTTCAATAACTGTATCAATGCAACATATTTTATTTGGTCGTTAAACAGTTATAAAAGGGAACTCATTGCTGGAAGTGTATTCCCTTCTGGCAACGATGAAGCATGATAGGCGGACAAGGAATGTTCATCCCAATGCCGACTAGCATCATTGACCATCGTAGTAGAAATTCCTAACACTCGGTTGTAGGAAACATATATACATTGTTCTCCATCAATGAAGTAAATGTCTACTTGTGTCTTATTGTGGATCATGATACCTTAATAATCACAAAAAGGGGGTTTCTGGTCTTTCATGTGAGTGTTAGTTTGTTTTTGTAAACAATACGTTAGAGACTGTGGTATTGATAATTTCGAAAGGACGACCATGTGAATGTTCCCGAATGTAGAAGAATAGTTATCAAAAGTACCAGGATTATAATTTTATACGCCGACGCGCGTTTCGTCTACATAAGACTCATCAGTGTCGCTCAGATCAAAATAGTAAAAAGCCAAATAAATACAAGGTTGAAGAGCATTTAGGATAAAAAATTCCTAAAAGTTGTGCCAAATATGGCTACGGTAATCTACTCAAAGTTTTGTAAACAGAAAAATTATAAAAATGACCGTATAATTGATATTCATGTCAGCACCGAAGTGCTGACTACTGGGCTGGTGATACCCTCGGGGAAGAAACCAGACTAAATAATACTGACCAAAAGAGAGCAATGACTCCGGTACAGAAGCTTCTACTTATGGATTAATTTTAGATGGTTTCATGTTTAAAGCTTTTCATTAGAATTATAACTTAAACTGTGCACTGTTTCATATAAAGATGTCAATTATACCAATATATTGTATTAATCCTCTCAATTATTGGCTGATATTTTGAATTTGGTGGCTTTTATGGAACTTTTAATGTGGCTCCATATCTATAAATATTTCGTAGCGTCATAACTAGTACTGGGGAAATTTTCGTGGTGTTATCATACAGTGATCAATCAAACCAAAATATAGGATTAAGTCTCTTGATTATTTGAGTCCATTTTTAACTTGGCGGCCTTAATGGAATTTTTGTAGATAGCGTTCTAACCAAAAATGGTATACAACATCATAACTTTCACAGTACCAATTTTCGTGCTTTTACCATAAAGATCCAATCATGCCAATATATTACTCAACCTCTGAACTATTTACGACAAGTTTAAATTTGGCGGCCATTGTGGATTTTTTTAGACAGCTCTCTATCCAAAATTTTTTATAAGCATTAAAAATAATGCTGTGCAAAGTAACTTGCTTTTACCATATACTTTATTAAATAATCAATCAATCTTTCATGAATCAATCAACATTTTAAACAGGTTGTGTTGCAACATTTTCGAATGCTTTATAACTATGAAAGTAAGTTAATCTTTAATTGTTTTTTTTTTAAATACAAATGATATCAATAATGCAGGGGAAAGGCATTTTATGTATATTATGTTATAAAGATGTTGGTCTATCATATGATTGAATTAATATTTTTAATATCTTTTTATCATTTATCATCAATATTGTACGAAAAAAGTGTCTTATATCTCTTTTTTGTTAATTTTTGTTAATTTATCATATTTTATTGAAATCTGTACATTTTTTAGTTTAAAAACACCAAGTACCGGTACCTTATCTCGGCCTAGTTAACATTAGTAAATAACATATATGTGCTGTGCAGCTGTTAGTTTTTGTTAGTATTATACATACAATTTTCCATATTTGAAAAAAACATATACCATATCAGTAATATCAAAAAATGAAGTTTACCATTAAGATAATCAAACATAATTATCTAATACAACAAATGCACAGATTATGAAAAATATATAATGTGAGTAGTTGAAGTCAATTTACGTATTTCAACTATGGCCTCAATTCTGGCTTAGATGATATTATCTGTAATGATTCCATAAACCATCACATATGTTCCACCTTGTTAGTGTTGGTGCATATCTCAACACAATACATTATCGCTTCGTCATATTTCACAGCTTTTATTTTCCTTGATTTTAGTATGGCATATTTTGTAATTATTTTGAACCCAAAATCTAACTACTTATACTATATTATGATTATCTTATTTTATCTGTTTTCTTATTTTGTCATGATTATGGTATAAACGTTGATTGAATCACACTGTTGTATATTATAATATTTAATTTTGGATGTAACGCGTGTTCTGATTGGCTGACGTAATTTTGTTATCAGCCCATAGACATAATTTAGTCATGTGACCGTGACGTCATCAACGTTTTTCGTGGTTTTCTACGGTTTAAAATGGAATTTAGAATTAAATTATAAAAAATAACAAAATTTTTTCTGTCTATTCGAAATGACATAAAAAAATGTGGTACACACTGTTAAATAACCCGCTACGCGCGTTATTCAGTGTGCACCAAATTTTTTATGTTATTTCTTTATAGACAGAAAAATATTAGTCATTCCTTAAATATGTTAACAAATAAAACATTCAATGAATAAAATGCATTTACTTAAAATTAATAAGCAATATTTATAAAGTCATATTTAATTTATAATTTATAATTTCAGGGAGCGCAGAGAACGAGAGTGAGTATTGATTTATGTATACAATTTATTTGCTGTAATTCATCATTTGTCTGTAACTCAAATTTATGTAGAAGATAATTGTTTTTATAAGTGCATTTTTCTACAGTAAATGTTTTTCAACATTAAGTTCATTCAACCTTAGTTGAAAAGTCAATACTTGGATAAATCAACAGTGATGTCTTCATAACGTTTAATTTTCACGAATATTGTTAACTATGATCTGCTATAGTAATGATTGTTCATATGACACTGCTATCAATCAAACTAAGTTATACACAAACAATATGAAAACAAATGCGTTAATCCGACTTCAAGGTATACAGTAGACGTAATAAACAATCAAGAATTGCTATACATTCAAAAGGTAAGTCATCAATTTATATCATAAGCTTTATATTAAGAAAAAACTAGAAAGTCATTCGACACTCTATTTTTTTTCCTTCATGTGTTATTACAACTTTGTTGTACTTTGAGTATTAATTTTACTACAGCTTTTCTACCGGTAAGTAACGATACAATCTGCACGAAATTCTTTCCGACATCTTATGTTATTTGTAAATAAGACACGTTATGCATGAGTACTGGTACATTAATTGATCGGTGTGATATAGATTAATTCTAGAAAGCAAAATACTTTATAATTATAGCTATTATCAAATTATAGCAACACAATTATGAATGTATGGTGTAAAAGGACTATATCACACAATGTATATGACTTAAAAGTATCGAGTATAATTAAATGAGAGATATTTAAGTTATCAACATAATGGTGTTCTTTTACACAATGTTAATGTTAATTATGAATAAATTCATCTTTAGGTTCCGACCTTCCTTTAGGGGATTATATATCTAATAATGATAATTAGCCAGTACGCCTGAAAGTTTAAATTCAACCATGTTAAGGCGGATGCGCTCGACTTCTATCTTAATTTTCAGATGAATCGGATAATCGGTTGTTAGGTTGCTGCCTCAGAATTGGTAATTTTGAGGAAATTTTGCTGTTTTTTTGTTATTATCTTGAATATTATTATAGATAGAGATAAACTGTAAACAGCAATAATGTACAGCAAAGTAAGAACTAAAAATAAGTCAGTATGACCAAAATAGTCAATTGACCCCCTAAGGAGTTATTGCTCTTCATAGTCAATTTTTAACAATTTTCTTAAAATTCTTAACATTTTCCACAGAAAGTACTGTTATAGATAGAGATAATTGTAAGCAGCAAGCATGTTTCGTAAAGTAAGATGAATCTGACATTTCGTTGTTGGGTTGCTACCCCTGAAATGGTAATTTTAAGGAAATTTTGCTGTTTTTGGTTATTATCTTGAATATTATTATAGATAGAGATAAACTGTAAACAGCAATAATGTTCAGCAAAGTAAGATCTACAAATAGGTCAACACGATCAAAATGGTCAGTTGACCACTTTAGGAGTTATTGCCCTTGAAATATCAAAAACAAAAAACAGAAAACGAAAGTGTTTTCATTTTTCGTTTTTGATTTCTTAAAAACCAAAACGAAAAACGAAAGTGTTTTCATTTTTCGTTTTTGATTTCTTAAAAACCTTAAAAACCAAAACGAAAAACGAAAGTGTTTTCATTTTTCGTTTTTGATTTCTTAAAAACCAAAACGAAAAACCAAAGTGTTTTCATTTTTCGTTTTTGATTTCTTAAAAACCAAATAAAAAACAAAAGTGTTTTCGTTTTTCGTTTTTGATTTCACAAACAATAAACGAAAAACAAAAGTATTTTCATTTTTCAATTTTGATTTCTCAAAAACTAAAATCGAAAAATGAAAGTGTTTTCATTTTTCATTTTTGATTTCACAAAAACAAAAAACGAAAAACGAAAGTGTATTTATGTTATCTTTCCAACACAGTTTAATTGTCATTCAAAAAATGACAATGTTTTCATTTGTCATTCATGTAAAGGTTGTTAAAGTATACATGCACAGCGGTTGTTAGATCAATACTACTTTAATCGAAGATAAGGCAGCAACTATTTGATTTTCTAGGGGGGGCTATGGTTTTTTTTTCTGGACAAATTTTTTTTTTCGCCTCTAGCGAAAAACAATATATTTTTTTCGAAAACAATTTTTTTCTTTCAATTTTAGCATTACATATAGTGGCAGCTGAGGGTGAAACAAACAATTTTTTTTTCTCAGAATCAAAAACAATTTTTTTTTTCTCCAAAAACTGGAAACAAACTTTTTTTTCCAAAAAAAAAATAGCCCCCCCCCCCCCCCCCCCCCCCGAAAATCAAATGGTTGCTGCCTAATGTCGACGGATGTCTTAGCAATCGGAACAATATGAGTGCGTGAACTTTATTACTTTTAGGGTTCGTGTAACACTTATCAATTCAAAGTTTTAAAAAGTTTTGAAATTTTAGATTTTTGGAATTTTGATCAAAGTTTTAAAATATCAAAATTTCAAGTTGTGTAAAAGTTTTGAAATTTTGAAATTTTGACCAAATTATTAAAATATTAAAATTCTAAATATCGTTTGTAAATTTGATAGTTTAGGAATTTGATCAAACTTTTAAAATACTAAACCTAACGTGCAATTTTGATTATTTCACTTTTTGAAAGTTTGATTTTTTTAATTTTTGATTAAAATATCAAAAATAGAAAAGGGGCGAAAAGAGGGGTACCTGTAAACACTGATGTAAACACGGCTCTGATAACAATCAGTCTTAGTTATAATAAATAGCACGAAATATATCAAATAATTTTAATTACAAAATAATGAATTGAAGAAGCCGGGTTTCTTTTATGAAACATAATAGACATCACATGGGATTACAGTATCCTGAAATTTTAAGGTTGTGCATTTACCAAAAAAATAAATAATTAAACCTATCTAAACCGGAATCAAATAAGTTGATTTAAATCTCTTATATAAGGTTAGCGTTTGACATAAATAATTCAGAGCTATTTGGTGTTCCCAGTGCCCAACATTTAGAAGTATCAGTGAAAACTGCCCAACTCGTAGTAAACCAAATAGTATTATTCGCCCGATGAAGGTAGATCCAGAAAAAGCGCTTCGGTCGCATGCAACTTTAAACGTTTTGTTTTCTTTTTTATCGATTGCATGACGATAATATATTGCCCTTGATGATTTATTTCAGCTCCAAGAAATGATACGGAAGGAATAAACTTACTTTTCTACATTGGCTAGAGGTATAGGCGGAGGGCTGAGATCTCACAAACATGTTTAACCCCGCCGCATTTTTGCGCCTATCCCAAGTCAGGAGCCTCTGGCCTTTGTTAGTCTTGTATTATTTTAATTTTAGTTTCTTGTGTAAATTTGGAAATTAGTATGGCGTTCATTATCACTGAACTAGTATATATTTGTTTAGGGGCCAGCTAAAGGACGCCTCTATTGCGGGAATTACTCGCTACATTGAAGACCTGTTGGTGACCTCCTACTGTTTTTTTTTTCTTTGGTCGGGTTTTTGTCTCTTTGACACATTCCCCATTTCCATTCTCAATTTTATTAATGCATAGCGTTGTGCCAGGCGTACTTCAGCTGGCCTCTAGACAAAAAAGTGCACTGGTTCAGTGATTATAGACGTCATACTAAGCTCCGAAATATAACAATGAACTAAAATTAAAATCATACAAGACTTAAAAGGACAGAGGCTCCTGAATTGGGACAGGCGCACAAATGCATCGGGGTTAAACATGTTTCGTGAGATCACAACCCTCCCCTATACCTCTAGCCAATAAAGAATGAAAAACACACAGTTATACGAACAGTAAAACGCACTTTAAAAGGAAATACATCTCCTATGTCAGAATAGGAAACAAAAGAAACTAATCAAAATGACAATGATAATTAATTAACAAAGGACTACTATATATAAGGCTAGCAGTTACTGCCATACGCCAGCTCAAGACCTAAATTAAACTAATTGAAAGGTTTTATATGTCTTCATTATGCACACTTCATCCCTGTTGCATTTATTGCTAATTTGTTCCGGAACATTCATGAAATATTTGTCACTGGCAACAAAAAATCGATAATTTAAAATAGGTGGTTTACATACAAATTACGAAGAAACGTAGGATTCAACTGCCTAGGACAAAGAAGCCCTTATAGATGGATTTTGATATGTTTTAACTTCACTTTGGCCAAAAACCTCTTCAATTGTTTCTGTTCTTATTATGCCCCACCTACGATAGTTGAGGGGCATTATGTTTTCTGGTCTGTGCGTCCGTTCGTCCGTTTGTTCGTCCGTCCGTTCGTCCGTCCGTCTGTCCGTCTGTTCGTTCGTCCGTCTGTTACACTTCAGGTTAAAGTTTTGGTCAAGGTAGTTTTTGATGAAGTTGAAGTCCAATCAACTTGAAACTTAGTATACATGTTCCCTTTGATAAGATCATTCTAATTTTAATGCCAAATAAGAGAATTTATTCCAATTTCACGGTCCAGTAAACATAGAAAATGATAGTGCGAGTGGGGCATCCGTGTACTGTGGACACATTCTTGTTTTTCTTGACTTTCAAATTTCAGTTTCAGCGTTCCGTAGGTAAATTTTTACTTAAAATTCAGCGTTTTACATTGTACTGGTTTTTCGAGAGCAACATCCGTGTATTGCCAAAAACGGAAAAATGCATCATGCAGCTGAGAGTGTGGCTTCTCTGTACACGCCCCATTCTGACTGGATGTACCTGTCTGTGTTCTTTTAGTTTGCTCAAAGTCAATTGTCGTACGATAACTTAAAAATGCTCAAATAACAAAATGCAAATACGGAACAATAATATTCCTAATACAAAAAGAATCCCTTTCCTTTTATTTACTATTCAAAAACAGTGGTTGATTTAGGACCATTAATGGAGCTACGTATATGATAACCAGTCCAAATGTTGTCTATAAGGGAGCAACCATTTAACTTTAAAAGATTACCATTTATCGCTGATATAAACTTTTGAAAAGAATTTACAATTCTTAAAATGCCGAAACCTACAAATGGATAGAAAAGCGCTTTATGTAGTACAGCGGCAACTATTACATAAAAATGAATGCTGAACATATTGTTTATGGTATACGTTTATATATATGATATGAATGATTTCTATTTTTACAAAACCATAAGCTATAAGTTGGATATAAACGTTTACTTTATTTGGCCTTTTTAATTTTATTTGATTTCATTTGCCTTTTTAACTTAATTTGATTCGAGCGTCACTGATAAGTCTTTTGTAGACGAAACGCGCGTCTGGCTCAAAAACCGGCAAAATTTATATATCCTGGTATCCTGGTATTCATCTATGATGAGTTAATGTAGATACCTGGTAACATTATTTTGGCTCCAATCTACTAATATTTGATCTTAGTACATGTACTCTTAATTTTAGCGTAAATAAGATATATATATATCAAAAACCTCCAACATTGTAGACTAGCACAACCTTATAATTGGGACACCATGCATTCAGTATTCCTACCGTACCCAAAAAAATATTAACTTAAATCATTGATACAAGGCAATATAATTATGATCGTCATACAACCGATGAAAATGAGAACATAACGTTAAAAGTTACGGCCAAAGCGTTTTTCTGGATCGACCTTCTAAGGGAACGCTGAAAGCTGAATATTTATGGCCAACAACTTACAAATCAAAAGAGATAAATCACCGTGTATTGAGCATTTTTATTGCGTAGAGTTCAGTAGAAAATATATATATACAAATGTACATGCTCAACCTAATCATACTATTTGACCTACTGTGAGTTGTTCAGTTTTTACTGTTACTCCTGTTTCTCCTAAAATATTGGTGCTAGAAAAACCAGCAAGTAAAATGGCCAATATCAGAGCCGTACGTCTGGTTTTGAAATGAATTCTCTTCTTTTGAGAAATATTTATTTTGTCATCCAATTTTTCACCGCTTACAACTGTTTGTCTGGTGTTTTATTTCATACATAAACTTTTAAGTATCAGTATCTTTTCAATTTGTATTGTTTCTTTCGTTCCGTTTTTGTTTCGTTTCGCTTTTTACAGATACCCCTCTTTTCCTCCCTTTTCTATTTTTGATATTTTAATCAAAAATTTAAAAAATCAAACTTTCAAAAAGTGAAATAATCAAAATTGCACGTAAGGTTTAGTATTTTAAAAGTTTGATCAAATTCCTAAACTATCAAATTTATAAACGATATTTAGAATTTTAATATTTTAATAATTTGGTTAAAATTTCAAAATTTCAAAACTTTTACACAATTTGAAATTTTGATATTTTAAAACTTTGATCAAAATTCCAAAAATCTAAAATTTCAAAACTTTTTAAAACTTTGAATTGATAAGTGTTTTAGGTTTAGAAAGGTCAATCCAAGATTATTAGAATTGATGACCAAGATCCATCTGCCAGTATTTTACGAACTACGAGGACGATAATGTATTTTGCTTGATCAAATTTTCAAAATTTCCGCAATTTCACAATTCAAACTGGGATATTAAATTGGTTTGTCATTAGGAGCCTATAAGGTATTAATTTTGCTTATTTGTGAAGACTATAAGGTGATATTAACTAGAGGTCGTTGATGGGGGATTATGGAATTGAGAATAGTGGACAAAAAAATATAAATAATAGAGACAATGGACCAAGAAATAAATAAAACGGCTAGAATAATGGTGTTAAAATGTAATGATAAGAGAATAATTGTCAAAAAGTATAAAGAATAAAGAAATATGGCATAAAATATCAAAGAATACAGAAATTAAGAACCCCGAATCAAGACCATCATACTAGTTGACTTAATGAACGTTAGTTTGTCTCTGGAAGATTGCTATTGGTTATCATACGGTTTCTCTTTATTTCTATGTCTATTAATTAAGAATCGTGCTTTTATTATTTACCAACATTTTACATATCACATTATAAAAAAGACTATTATTTTGCAAACTACCATAGATTTCCGGTAATTGTTCTGCATAGACCACACCCGTTGGAGTCCCTGTAATTTTTTTTCAAGTGGACCTCAGTTACCCACCCTACCCCATCATTACTTAAAAGTTAATAAACAAATGTCTACGGAAATACTTCTGTCCGAGCAATGTGTAAAGGGGAGGTTGGTAGCTGATGTCTGCTGGAGAAAAAAATCAAGGTTGCTGTTTAGCTTATTTTTTTTCAAAGATAGGTCCAAAGTTGGGGTCGAACACCGAACCCATCCTTACCGAAAATGTAATAAAAATTATCCTCACTAGGTGCAAAATGAAGCTGGGTAGCTGGGGTCTACAGTAGAAAAATCCAGGGTGTTGTTCTGCTAAGTATTTTCTTCTAAAGTAGGTCTTAAGTTGAGGTCGTATACCCTATAAAAATCCTTACCAGACAGGTAATAAAAAAAATCTGCGTCAATACTTTTATCTGCACTAGGTGAGAACGTAAGCTAGAGATCTAGGGCCTACTTGATCAAAATTACAAGTTAATTTATAGCACGGATCAATCTTTTTTAAGCTAATAAATAATTTATTTGCCCACCATACTTTGAATACAAAAAATAAACCTTTTGTCCAGTCATATTTAAGCGAAATCCACTAGTTCAGAGGTAGAATGTTTTGTAAAAACAGTTTTGTGTGGCAAAAAAAAGTTAAAGCACGAGTGCAACTTTCTTTTCTTTTAATGCAGAATTATTATTACTTTTCATGAACTATTTGACAGGATACCGATAATAAGGAAAGCTATTTCACCCAATAGTGCAATTTTGCCATCATTAAAAAAAATCATAATTATTTACGATTCTATAAACACTCCAAGTGTTGCCTATTTAAAATGTAAAGCGGGCAGTACGCTGTGTAATATATCGAAAGCGATTGATTTTGGCTTTATATAACTAATAATAACATAAGATGTATGTTTCATAATAATTCGTTATTCTGATTTGCTAACTTCACATCTCATGTTACATTACACAACGAAAACCATTGTTCATGATGACACGAGGTCCCACAATAAAGTGCAAAGGTGAATTCAATAAAAACTTGATAAAAAACGTGTTTTCATGATCCTAGCTAAAACATGTAATTATAAATATTGAATTCTTCTTTTTGTAACTTCATAGGGTTGTAAAAGCGTTGACCGTGGGTACATTTTCAGAATGAAGCGCTTCCGCTTTTCATACAAAATGTATTTTGGTCATCGTTTTACACCTCAATGAAGTAACAAAAAAAAAGCATTCAATTCTTAAATAAACCAGAAATGAAATTTTAGAATTCATTGAAAAGTGTCTTTGACTGCTTAATTATATTTTAAAAACTGATGATATAGTGGTTATATATTAATAAGACATTTGAAGTACGTTTGAGTCTTATGCAATATTTGTTTTTATATATTTAAAAACTGACTGCTACCGACTGGCTGCTTGAGCCTGGTCTCACAAACTCCGCATTTTCATTACAGCCGATTACATTGAGTGTGTAGACAAAGAAAATATCTTTGGATCGCTTGATTGTTAGCTGAACTATAAAGTAACTAAGTGAGGTATACCACCCTCCTGTAGAAGGAGCCTAGTCCTACAGACACATTGATTGGTTATCTGTCGAACTAGTCTACTCTTAATGGAGGGTAGTTTACCTAACCTAATAATACAAGCAAGCTAACCAAGGATATGCTACCTTTGCCTACACACTCAGTGCAATCGGCTGTAACTTTTTAACATTACAGATTGCAACACCTTGCCAAATCATTGGGTTCCAATAAACGTTTGGAAAATTTAGTTAATGTGCTTTCCCATAGGGTTTTATGAAGAACAATTACCGGAAATCTATTATGGAAACTAGCAAAAACTATATCAAAATCGAAATCTAAGTGAACAATGAAGACATTGAAGGCCAAATTATTTTTTTATTCTTGCGTGTCTTACTAAATTATAATATTGGTACCTTTGATAACTATTTACACCACTGAGTCTATGCCACTACTGGTGGACGTTTCGTCCCCGAGGGTATCACCAGCCCAGTAGTCAGCACTTCGGTGTTGACATGAATATCAACTATGTGGTCATTTTTATAAATTTCCTGAATATAAAACTTTGAATTTTCGAAAAACTAAGGATTTTCTTATCCCAGGAATAGATTACCTTAGCCGTTTTTGGCACAACTTTTTGGAATTTTGGATCCTCAATCCTCTTCAACTTCGTACTTGTTTGGCTTTATAAATATTTTGATATGAGCGTCACTGATGAGTCCTGAATGCTCTTCCAGACACATTTGTTATACTAGATACCCCAAAGATGATGGTGGCTAAGTTTGGTTGAATTTGGCTCAGTAGTTTCAGAGGAGAAGATTTTTGTAAAAGTTACGACGACGGACGACAGACGCAAAGATATGAGAAAAGCACACTTGACACTTCGGGCCAGGTGAGCTAAAAAACGAGTAGCAAGAACGACATCAACAAACGACAACTACTGTTTTTTTGTGTGATATTTTCATAACTAGACCAAATATTTCATGATTTTTTGTTATCTAGGACTGTATTTTTTTTTTATTAATAATTGATAACCAAGTTTAATAAAATCATATGTGTGTATAGCAAACATATTACCTTTGGCTTGAAAGACGTCTATTTAATTGTTTTCTACTCGCTCTGCTCGGTCGGAAAAATTGACAAGAATAAAACCCTAAGATGTAATGCGTTCGTTGAACAATCTTATCAAAATTAATATATATATTAATTTTCTCATACACATAAGTATTACGAAATCAGAGATATACATTTTGATTAGATTAGTGCGTCTAATTTACAAATGTAGTGTTATCTGTAGTAAATTTACTGACTTATTTAATAAAGGATTTGAATAAGAATGTGTCCATACCATATAAATACCCCATTCGCACTATCATTTTTCATGTCTAGTGGACCGTGGAATTGAGGGTCAGAACTCTATATTTGGCATTGAAATTAAAAAGATCATATGATATAGTACATGTGTAATGAGTTTAAAAAATATATATTTGTACATTAACTTCACTTTCAAGTATAAAGATGTGATTTTTTTTCTGAGACAAGTGTTTGTGACAATGCAAAAGAACTTGCAGTCATTCGATCTTCAGTACTTCAGTACTTCGATTGTTTGAAAACGAGGTAAAAATACCCTGCCACATTCGGTATGTGTTTTTGTTAGACCTTTTTTTTTTCTTCTGTTTTGTATCGATCTCATACGTTAAGCCCTTTTCCACTGATTTGTATAGTTTGTTCTTATGCTGTGCTGTAACAAAACTGTCCCGGCTGTTTACAAGCATGTTAAACGCCACAATATATTGCATGTGCCTGCTCCAACCCAGGAGCATGTAGTTCAACGGTTTTCGTTTGTTGATGTCTTTTATATGTGTTTTTCGTAATTCATGTTGTTTTAAAATAGGCTGTTTTTTTTCTCAATTGAACTGTTTCATATTTTTTAATTCATGGACTATTGTAGCCGACATTACCGTATGTTTTTTCTCATTGTTGAAGATTATATGGTTGCCTATATATAATTGCTTACATCCACTACATTTGAATTTTGTTGGATAGTTGACTCATTTGCATTAATACCAAATCTCATTATTAAAAGTTGAGGGGGTGTTTGTTTTTTGGGAAATTTCAATGTTTTTCTCCCAGGTCACCCAGTTTGAATAGAATATTTTGACATTTTGCTGTGCTCTTGGATTTGAGTAAGAGCCAACCGAAGCTCACGGCCTGTTGGTGGGTAGTTGATGACTATATGGTAAGCTCTGGATGTCTTTTTGAGTATTGCATACGGTGATTTGGTGATGTCTTCATGCCATGCATTGTCCCATTACTTTATATAGACAGCTTATCCGTCAACCTGATCTATCAAAGTAGCTCTCCTCGCCTTTTGTATATACAGACGAAAAACAAGATATAAACTGACTTAGCTTGGTATATACATGTTTATTTAACTATACTCATATAAATATAAAAAAGAAGATGTGGTATTATTGTCATTGAGACAACTCTCCACAAGAGACCAATATAACACAGAAATTATCAACTATAGGTCATCGTACGGCCTTCAACAATGAGCAAAGCCCATACCGCATAGTAAGATATAAAAGGCCCCGAAGTGACAATGTAAAACAATTCAAACAAGAAAACTAACGGCCTAATTTATGCACAAAAATTGAACGAAAAACAAAAATGTAACACATAAACAAACGACAACCACTGAATTACAGGCTTCAGACTTAAGACAGGCACATAAATTTTGAATGTGGCGGGGTTAAACATGTTAGTGGGATCCCAAATTCAAGTCAAATTGATATTTTAAAACAACATAAAAGTTAAAAAGTGTAAAAAAAAAATATTTTAATAAATGTTGAAAATATTATTGTGTTTGTGAGTGGAGAACTACTTAAAGTTGTAGAAATAATCAAAAGTAGCTCTCGCGTTTTTTTTCTGCGGCTACGTTAACGGAACACCAATCAAGTAATCGATCTTCATGACTATGGCTTCAATATTTAATGGTATAAAATATCATATTCTGCTTGTCGTAGACTCAAAAAGACTACAAGTTGGAATAGATCTACGAAGACTAAAGAACGTTCAGATATTGTTCGGAAGATGTTTTGAGAAGTACCGGACAAGTAAAATTATACTGTTACAGTATATTACAGAACACAAAACTGGCCATCTTTGCTGTAAATACAAATCCCAATCCCACGGCATCAAACAATTTAAAAAAAACATATGACCTTTAACATTGGAGGTCTAAACTAGCATTGAGCCGTGTCCAGGTCCGAAATAGAAAATAAAGAGATGTGGAGTAAATGTACACGGGACAAAATCGCACACAATATATAGAAAAAATACAAATTATTAATGAACAGGGCTTTTATGCCTGTTCTTCATCTTGAAAGGAGCTGGAGGGTCTTCAACGAGGAACTAGACCATTGATCCTCATTATACAAAAGTAACATAGGTTAGTGCATCGGACTATACAAAAACATAAGTTCCTGGTTCGATCACCGTTCCGGTGAGAAAATTTCCAATCCAAACTAACAATAGCCACACACTTGACTTTGTGGATTACATTATTTTTTTCATCATCCTACTTATGTCTTTTGATATTGTTCATACATGTCAATACTAAAAGTCTTACACTGTATCTATATATTTTGCTCCGAGACCAGAACATAATAAAATAGATAAATTAAAACTTGCGCTTTAGATTAAGAAAGGGTCTGGAAGACTTTGTATCATTTTTTTCCAGTTCTTCTGGAGTCCTTGAGCCCATCATTTATATAGTTTGCTTTATTTGTAAAAGAAGCTACCTACGCTACAGTATTAACATCTTAGATTAACCTCTCCAAACTTGAAATTAAAGATCACGCACCCTAATTGTTTAGATTGATAAAGACTTTTGCATCCGTCGACATTATCTTCGATTAAAGTAGTATTGATCTGACAACCGCTGTGCATGTATACTTTAACGATCTTTAAATGAATGACAAATGACAATTAAACTGTGTTGGAAAGATAACATAAATACACTTTCGTTTTTCGTTTTTTGTTTTTGTGAAATCAAAAATGAAAAATGAAAACACTTTCATTTTTCAATTCTAGTTTTTGAGAAATCAAAATTGAAAAATGGAAATACTTTTGTTTTTCGTTTTTTGCTTGTGAAATCAAAAACGAAAAACGAAAACACTTTCGTTTTTCGTTTTGGTTTTTAAGAAATCAAAAACGAAAAATGAAAACACTTTCGTTTTTCGTTTTGGTTTTTAAGAAATCAAAAACGAAAAATGAAAACACTTTCGTGTTTTGTTTTTTTGTTTTTGATATTTCAAAACGAAAAACGAATGGACGCAGATATACACGGACCCATCTATGTTCTATTTATCGTTATAAACAATTTAGCGACCTGCTTATCATATATAAATATTCTCGTCCTAAATTCATTAAATGAAGTAATCTAATTTTCTCAGCTTCTAACAATCTAACAATGTTTATAAAAATAAGAATACTCACTCAGAATAGTAAATAACCTCTCAACCAGAACCTATATAAAGAAATGAATGTCTTTGATGAAACGTTAACAAAATGAGAGAGCAAACAAAGGATAAAAATAATCAAATTAACAACATCTGTAAGAAAACTGGCATTCCTATGTCAACTTAGATAGAAGTCGAGCGCATACAACTTAACAGGGCTGAATTTAAACCTTCATCCTAACTGGCTAATTATTCCTGTTCGATATACATCCCCTAAAGGAAGTACGGTACCTGAATTTATTCATAATTAACATTGGCATTGTGTAAATGAACATCATCATGTTGGTTACTAAAATATCTTTCACTAAATCATACTCGTTTCTTTTAAAACATTTATGGTCCTTTTCATTTATACAATCTTAATTTTGTTGCGATAATTTGATTATTAGTACAATTATAAAGTATTTTGCTTTCTAGAATTAATCTATATATCACACCAATCAATTAATGTACCAGTACTCAAGCATAACTTGTCTTATTAACAAATAACATAAGATGTCAATAAGAATTTCGTGCAGATTGTAACGTTATTTACCGGTAGAAAAGATGTAGTAAAAAACTACTCAATGTACAACCAAGTTGTGATAGCATGAAGGGTCGAATGAAATTCTCAGTTTTTGTCTAGCCTGCGACTTTTAATGCAGAAAGCGCGACATCGGAGCAGTGATCCAGCAGCGGCGGCGGCGTTAGCTTACATCTTAAAAGCTTTATACTATAGAAGGTAAGAGACCTGGATGATTCATACTTTGTATATGGTTGCCTCATGTTATAAAGTTTCCGTCAGTTACAAGTCTAATATCCTAGATCTTATTTTCATGGTTCAGTGACTATTTCAAAAAATAGTTAAGTTTTTTTGTAATGTTGAATTCACTTTTATTATAAGTATTATGATAACTATATTTCGAATATACGTACCTTGCAAGGTCCTCATGTCATCAGACAGTTTTCACTTGACCTGGACCTCATTTCATGGATCAGTGAACAGGGTAAAGCTTTGGTGGTCAAGTCCATATCTCAGATTCTATAAGCAATGGGTCTAGTACATTCGATGTTGGAAGGACTGTAAGGTGTACATGTCCGACTGGCAGGTGTCATTTGACCTTAACCTCATTTTCATGGTTCAGTGTTTGAAGTAAAATTGTTGTGCTTTGGTCTGTTTTTCGTATACTGTATGCAATAGGTCTACTAAATTTGGTGTATGGAATGATTTTAAAGTATACATGTCTAGCTTGCAGGTGTCATCTGACCTTGACTTTATTTTCCTGTTCAGTAGTCAAAGTTCAGTGTTTGAGTTTTGTCTTTTTCTAATACTAAATACGTACAATAGGTTAACTATATTTTGTGTATGGAAATATTTTATGATCTATATGTCACTCAGGCAAGTTGTATTTGACCATGAACTCATTTTCACGGTTCATTCATCAGTGCTTAGTTTGTGTGTTTTGGTCTGTTTTTATCAAACTACAAGCAATAGGTCAACTTTATTTGTATGGAAGAATTGTTAGCTGTACATGCTTGCCTGGTATGGTTCATTTTCATGGTTCACTGGTCAATGTTTAGTTGTATTGGTTAATGTTAAGCTGATGTGACAGTTGTTAAAAAGCTTTATATTCAGGACTATCAACATAATATCAATGATTAGTAAAGAAGGCGAGACATTTCAACGTGTGCACTGTTGTTTGAAAAATATAAAGCTTATGATAAAAAAAGGTGACTTACCTTGTGAATGTATAGCAATTCTTGATTGTTTATTACTTCTACTGCATACTCAGAAGTCTGATTAACGCACTTGTCATATCATTTGTGTATGACTTAGCTGGATTGGTGGCCGTGTAGGATGACATATATCTTTGAACCTTATTGATCACTGAAGCAAAACTATTGATACTTCTTTCAATATTATACATATTTTATGTTAGTATTTATCATGATTCACATTACAACTCTGCTGTCTTAATCAATAAGAATTACAGCTTGAGTAAAATGTTAAGAAATAATGTACGTTATGAATTGCTACATTATAATCATCTTTGTTCGTAATAAGGATATCATTTTATCCCCTTTCAAATGTACTGCTCTGTCAAATAATCGTTTCTTACATTATTAAATAAGTAAAGCAAACTTTTGCAAAGTTCAGGTATTACATATTCTGACGTCAGACTCTGACTTCTTTTGACCGGGAAATTTTCTGACTCGTCAAATGTCAACGTCTTGAGATTTAATACAACTGCTATACTTAAGGTTCGTACAAACTTAGGAATTTAACACCTTCAATTTGCCTCACTTCTATATCGAAGTTATGCACTGCTTCCCCAAGCCATAACACAATGTTTCCACTTTGATATCCAAATTTCTTAAAATTTCGTAGCATAATAAGGTACACCACTGTCATAATTTACAGCTCTTGTTACTCCTGAAATTAATATGCCTACTTTTGTGATTTTATTTAACACACAATATTATTGGTAATACATGTACCATATTTCGATTATCATTGGATTATTTACGCTCCGGAAATCATACTGTTGTACAAAGCAATATTTATAACCACTTGGTCGATGTCACTGCTGGTGGAGTCTTTCTTCTGAAGGATTTAACATTCCTAGTATTCAGTACTGTTTTTGTTGACATGCGTTATAATTTATATGCTTATTATTATAAACTGGTGACAAAACTTTGAATTATCGAAAGAATTAGGGTTTTGTAACTCAGGAATACATTAATATAGTTGTATATGTCGAAACGTATTGGAGGTGTGGGTCCTTGATATTCTATAAATTCTATATTTGGCCTGTTTAACCACTTGGTCAGAGGTATACTGAAGATACTTTTGTAACGTTCGACTCTTGAACAGTCTCTTTTGAGAGTTACGTGAATATTACAGTGCAGGCTGAGATATACCGTTAGCAACATATCTAGTAACGGGATAAAATAGGTACACTTTGTATTTCTGCTTGACCTATCATCTGAAGTAGTCTTGTAGTTAAAGCTATAGCAGCAACCATTCTTAATATTAAAGAAGTCACACATATTTGTCTGATAGAAAAAACAACATATAACTGTATTACTGCATGAAGGGGGTCATCAAATTATGTCTCTGGTTGTTCTACACTCAAACGTGTAAATATAAATTTATACAAATGTATTACTGTAATAAGTCTTTGATTTTCATACCTCGACATTTCGTGACTTGGAATTTGCAGAATATTTTCTTAAATTATGTGTCAGTGTATCGAGCATTAAGGCAATTGTTTTACTTTCGGTCCGTGAACTGTCTAGAATTTAACTAAAATGCTAAAATTGTGAAGATTTCAGTAATTTAGCATGACTTAATGATGTTAGTACCCGATATATGTGCATTATATTGTCAAAAACAGCTCATATTTGTGTAGCAGAAGCATTCTACTTTCGTATAAATAGCTAAAGGATTACATTTTCACAATTTTGTAAAACTGCTATATTTTGGGGCCAAAAAGGGGTCTTACTGAACCTACTCCTTTGTCAACCTTAATTGACAACAGCTTCGTCATGATGTACATGTATAGCTCAAGTAACCTCTGATTATATTAAGGGAAAATCATAGTAGTCCCACCTCACTACGATCATCTTAATTCATCTATCTATCTGTTTTTGTCATCATTATAATAGTAACGGCCAATGAAAAATACTGTTA
Source organism: Mytilus edulis (assembly GCF_963676685.1). Lineage (NCBI taxonomy): Eukaryota > Metazoa > Mollusca > Bivalvia > Mytilida > Mytilidae > Mytilus > Mytilus edulis. The sequence goes on from NC_092355.1 coordinate 12,134,636, forward strand.
TAAAACTGTAAATCATTATGTGAATTTTATTCTTATATAATGTTTATGATTTCAGGACTAGACTCAAGTGAGTAGTGATATAATTTTACGGTTTTATTTCATGTCTTCACTTATGGATCTGTAACTTGATTTAATAAAGGAGAGACGTGTGTAAATAAGTGTATTTAATTACGGAAACAGTAAACAATCTTACACATAACGTTCCTTCATCCTTTGTTTCGTTACCACTACTACGATAAACATGTAGCAATATTATTCGCTCAATAACGATTAATCTTAGCCTATATTATAAACTATAATAACATTAACGGTACCAATTTTCCTGCAATAGAAGTGCATTTCGACAATACATGTCTCTTCAGTGATGCTCGTGGCCAAACTATTTGAAATCCAAAGCTTATATAAAAGAGGAAGATAAAGTGTCATAATAATAGTAATTCAAACACATAAAATATATTTTTCAAATCTATTGATCATTCTAATATGACGTGCTTGTGAATAAAACCCATGCTCTAGATTCAGTAACATTTGTTTGTACATGCGTATATTGACTACAGTACTGCAGAATGATGAATTTTATCAAACTGGCATGTATCTTATATATTTCACTAATTAAAACACTTACAAACCCTTAAAGGATGAACATGTTACTTATTCATATATTATGACTGTAATATGTTGCAGTTAGAAATTGACATATTTGACCTTGGTACGACAACCGTTAATGCTAGCTGTTCAAAACTTATCCCTCTGAAAAATAACATTGTCAGTCGTTTGGTTGTTTACGAACAAAAACAATAGATGTTCATGGAAGAGCCTACAAAAACACTCTATACTTATACACATCTGTCATAGAAATTAGCTTAACTGTCTTAATCAGAATTGAAACAGTTGATGCATTCTATACTTTATTGTCGTTTTAACATGGGTAGGCATTATATTCGTGTTATTTTAGCCCTCACTATCGCTCGGGCAAAAATAATCACGTCTATAAAATATTTAATGTAATATTGTAATAATGTGATTATGTAATGAGCATTCCGGCAATGTTTGATATTATACTATTAGTCTGTGTACTGTTGGGGAAAGCAAGATAGGTCTTTTTAGCAACACAATATTACTTACTCTCAAAACAAAAGTATGTTTACACTTTCAGAATTCTTACTTCATACAATGCTCGTCCATTTACTATGTCAGGCTTAAATTAAAATATTGTTTGTTTGCCCTTTACCGACCGACCTTATAAATTCGTTCCGCCTGAAAATCTTTTATTTGTATTCACCAGCAAGATTTTATTTTATTCTAAATTTTCGTTCCTTCCAAAAATCTTATATTTGTATTTCCCGCTCAAAACTTTTTATCGAAATCCTCGGGTTTTATCTTTAACGTATAAGGTCCAGTCCATTTGGTATCACTTGAGCGTTTGACATGAACACTTGCATTTGAAGTTTCAAAGCATTTGTTTGAATTCGATGTTGAACGCTTCCTGTAATCATGATATGACGTATGTTGCTCTGTACCTTTATACTTGAAGAGCAGGGTTCATTTACAAAAAAAAATCGTTTGATACAAAGTTATCAACGTGTGTACAAACTATTTTGTAAACGGACGTTGTATTCTATGTCGGGATGGTCTTTTGTGATCCGCAGATCAGAATGATTATGTTAACGATGCCGCTATATTATTAAATCTGACATGACCCAAAGGTGACAATACCCTGTAAAGTGGAGAATATTTGGAAGGAAAATCGCCAAGTTTTCCATATAGATCATTTATAAATGCGATGTGAAATACGTGACAATTGAGTGTTAAGTCTTGTAGCATTTTTATTGGAAAAAAAGGCACACACGAAATTTTAAACACCCTAGGGACTTTTTATACTAATGTATGTCTGCCCGGACATATCTTACCAGTACAAAGTTATATCTTACAAAAAACCTTTAGGTAAGCGTACAAGGTACGTAGACTAGTACATAATACACCTTATCGCTAATCCCGGCTGACCCGGCCGCTTGAACTTTTGACGCATAAAACAATCACTTTTTCATTGTGGCGTCAGCTATTTTGTTTGATGACGTCATTATCTTACGGGAACCTGAGTGATATCCAGTAATGTCGGACAAATAGTGATAAGGTGTATATAACTGCAAGTTCAAACTCTTCAAAGTTCCAGGCATATAAACGTTGAAGATATGCGGCACAGCTCTATATTTTGATATTTGAAAACAAAATAGTACTATTAGTAGTGCATACAAATTAGCTTCACATTCTACCTGATCTTTTTTTTTTTCAAAACTAATAGTCCCAGAAAACTTATTTGCAAAAGCAAAACAGACAAAAATGACATTATGCAGATTTAGTATCTATAAAATGAAATATTATACCTACCTGCCTACCCATGACAAAAAATATACCGAGCCAATTTTTTTTGGGGGGAACAAATAAAATATTTTACCTACCTACCTTCCCTGTTTCAAAACATAGGGTCGGAATAGGGCAAACAACCAATATTTTAATTTAGGCTTGACCTTCATTCTAACAAAGATGATATCTTCTGCAATGATTCCACACAATATTACACGTGTTCCCCCTTGTTTATGTTTTTGACAAAACTCTCAGCACAAATACTTACAGCGTTGTCATATCTCATAGTTCTCGTTAACTCCAATTTAGTAAGCCTATTTTGTGATTGTAATGAACTCTCAATTCCAGTTATTACACAATATAACGTGTACCAGAATTCATATATCTATCTTGTGTGTCGTCATTTGAATATTTTACGTTCAGGGACTCATTCTGGTGTAGATAATAATATTTTAACATGCAAAACAGTTAATGAATAATATAGTTCTATAAAAAAAAACACTTAATAAATAGAATATAACAGACTCTATTTTAAAAGAGTAAAATCCATTTTATTCCTTTTTATAATCCTTTTCAATGTTCACTATAAATGAATGCAGATTTCATTAAGAAATACACAACTTTTATAATATTTCATGTTTTTATTTTGATAATTGATCAACTTACATTAAAAGAGGGACGAAAGATACCAAAGGGACAGTCAAACTCATAAATCTAAAACAAACTGACAACGCCATGGCTAAAAATGAAAAAAGACAAACAGAAAAACAATAGTACACATGACACAACATAGAAAACTAAAGAATAAACAACACGAACCCCACCAAAAACTAGGGGTGATCTCAGGTGCTCCGGAAGGGTAAGCAGATCCTGCTCCACATGTGGCACCCGTCGTGTTGCTTATGTGATTACAAATCCGGTAACTAGTCTAATTCGGTAGGTCACATTCATGAACGGGAAGGGGATTGTAGTTACGACGTAAGGAACATATCCGATATCATTTGTGAAACGGTTATTCCACAACGGTCAACCAACTCGTGATGGCGTCCGTAAAGTTAAGGAAGGGATGATTTCAACTTCACCATTTGGAACTCTTGGTTTAATAGCTTCCTTGTGAGCAGTAACCCTCTATCAAGAAAATCATGATAGGAAATGCAAGCACTGGAATATCGTATCAATTGGGAGATATATACCCCGTATGCAGGTGCTGGTGGAATGTTGCTACTTAGAAATGGAAAGTTCACAATTGGAAAGCTGAAATCATCTCTTTTGTCGTAAAGTTTTGTTTTCAATCGACCCTTATTGTCAATTTCTAGATGTAAGTCAAGATATGAAGCCGACTTAACTGTATCTGTAGTATCCTTTATCTCCAATTCGATGGGATAGATGCGTTCCACATAGTCACCAAATTTTGAATTGTTTAGTGAAAGAACGTCATCTATATAGCGGAAAGTAGAGTTAAAGGATATTGCTAACTTCTTATCTTTCTTCCTAAGAAGTTCCTGCATGAAGTCAGCCTCATAATATTAAGAAACAAGTCGGCAAGTAGAGGGGCACAGTTTGTTCCCATTGGGATGCCGACAGTCTGTTGAAAAACACGTCCTCCGAACGTTACAAATATGTTGTCAATCAAGAAATCAAGCATCTTGATAATATCGGTTTCAGAGAATTTTTTGTTTGAATCAGAGTGATTCTTTACAAAGTATGATTTATCCCTCCCTAAGACAAGATACTTGTATCTACGTTGGCCATTCTTTTTTATGAAGCAAAGTAATATCAACTCTTTCAATTCGTCTTTTAGTTTGGAATGTGGAATACTTGTGTAAAGAGTAGAAAAGTCAAATGTTTTAATACTGTTACAAATGAAAGAGAGTTAGATTGTATGTACTCTAAAAGATCTTTGGATTTTTTAAGTATCCACATCTAATTCACGCCACCTCTAGAATAGGCAGTTTCACAATAACTTTGAAGCCCGTCTTTGATTGCTGATAAAATAGATGTTAATAATTTAAAAAGAGGTTTCGTGGAGCACTTGGAAGACCCAGCAATATACCATTGTTTGTAAGGACACTTATGTAGTTTAGGTATCCAATACAGTGATGGAAGATCCAGTTCTTCATCTTTGGATGAAATACCTGTTCGGGAAATTTCCCAAAATATATGAAAGTTTTAAAATATTTGTGGTACAAATGTATATGACAACTATTTTTTCGGGAAATATCCCGAAATCATTTTCAACATTAAATGTTATGACATATATGTTGGCGAAGTGTTTTAACAAACAGATCTGAAACACATTTCGGGAAATATCCCGACAAAAATAAACTTAGTACAAAATGTCTTCAAGTATTTTCGGGATTTATCCCGAAAAATCAGATGTGTATGCTAGGTCTCATGACTAATAATTTTTTTCACATTTCGGGAAAAATCCCGAAAATATAAATCTAATATCAGGCACATACTGGGTGTATAGATTTTTCTTACACATTTCGGGAAAAATCCCGAAATAAAATCTGCATACAAAAATTATGATTTCTTAAACATATTGGGAAAATCCCGAAAAAAAATTCTTTTAAGATTTAACAAGACAGAATTTTGATACATAGGAAAGTTTTTATGTAAACTTCTTTCTAACATTTGTTGAAATATTATGATTCATAAAAAATATGTCTGATTTAAAAAAAAAATATTTTGATTATAACCATACTTTTCAATACAGTTCAGAAAAAAGTATTTTCTAAGAAATATAAAGGTTGCTTTCTATTGCATCACATTTGCAACATGCTATATTTGACAAAGTGCATATAACAGGTTAAACATAGAAAATAAAATTCCGTTAGTCTTATTAGAATAACTTGTTTTGAAAATTATTTCTTAATCAAAAAGACTAAGATTGCTTAAAGGTATGTTATATAATAATGCATTTATATGCAATTATTATGCGCTAGTTAACTAATAAGCTCACATATAGAACTACAATCACGCCAATGTTTACTAAAAAGTGGTTGCATTTAAGGAGCTAAAAGACACCAATAAGATTTACAGGATGTATACCTATAAAAATAAGATGATATTGCATTATTACATTTATACCAAAAGAACAGTTTGAAAGATATTTGGAAGTCTGCAGTCCTTTAAACTATGTCAATTTTTTTCTCTCATTTATCTTCAAATCTGTGTCTTTTAAGACTTGCACCAATTCGTCCTCCAATATTTCTATTTATCCTACAAAGAAAAGTCAATTAAAGTTCAATATTTTAAAGTCCTTCTGACATATTATTCATGATTTTTTTTCCCGGCATATTTTGTTCTGTCTTCTAATCATGTTAATAGATGAATATTTTATCACAGGTCCTTTTAAAGCTTACTGTATGTCATTTGTTTTGTTCAATAATTGAAGCCTTACCACTCTGATGAAGTTTAAATTTGGTCTTATTATGGCAGTTGTTTCCTTAGCAATCATACTGCATCTTTTTTTTCTAATCTGGTGTTTTCATTTTTTTGATATATTTATATATGTGTGTTACTTAACCGATTCTGACCTATTTGGCATTTATCGGCTCCGACACCAAAAAAAATAAAAGATCGATGTCTAACAAAAAAAATTAAATTGGGAATGTATCAATGGATCACAGATGATGCCCCGCTTGCATATCATATAAAGTTATAAAGGGACATAACTGAAGAACAGTAAAAGTGACTCTACCAAAAACAATCTGATTTAGTGGTAATAGGTATTGTGTATAAGTTCCATAAAATTTGGTTTATATGTAAACTTAATTTAGAGAACGGAAACAAAAATTCAGCAATTGTTCCATTTTCAAAGGGGCATAACTCTAGAAAATGTAGTGACAACCTCAAAAGTCAAACTTGATCTATATTTTGTGGTAATAAGTATTGTGTACAATATCATAGCATTTAGTTTAGGAAAGCTAAAGTTAGTGTATGGAATTGAAAATTTAAGCAATCATTCAGTTCGTGAAGAAGCTTAATTCTAGAACAGTTAAAGTGACACCCTTAAATTTCAAACTTGATCTGTATTTTGTGGTAACAAGCATTGTGTATAAGTTTCATTGCATTTAGTTGAGGTAAACCAAAGTTAAAGAACGGAAACTATAAATATAAGCATCTTTTTCATTTGTTAAGGGGCATAACTGCAGAACAGTGAAGTGAAGCTACCACCTTTATTCATACTTGATCTGTATTTTGTGGTAATAAGCATTGCTGTGTATTAGTTTTATAGCATTTGGTTCAGAGGCCAACTAAAGTTAGAAAATGGAAACAAAAATTCAGCATTTTTGTTTGTGTGTAAAGGGGCATAACTCTAGAACAGTTAAAGTACATGACGTTACTAAAATTCAAACTTGATCGGTATTTTGTGGTAATAAGCATTGTGTATCAATTTCATAGTATTTGGTTGAGGCAAACTGAAGTTAGAGAACAGTAACCAACTTTGGGAGGTATGGAAGGATTCACATACAGAAGGTCAAGGGTAAAACTAATGCAGGTGCATAAAAAAGGTCTTCCTTAGCATGTCCCTTAATTGCACAAATGTAGTTATTTGTGAACATGGATGCTAATGAACAATTGGTCAGCTTAGTGTGTGATTGCAATACGTATACATATATAAAAAGCAACATTCAAATATCATATAAAAAAGAAGATCTGGTATAATTGCCAAAGAGACAACTCTCCATAAGAGCCCAAATGACACAGAAATTAACAACTAAGCCTGCTTTACTTATGATTGAAAATTTGACGCTTTTTTCAATAATATCAAATAAACTTGATCCATAAGTAATCCATGAAAATGAAGGCATGGTCAGTTTAACCGGTCAGGCAAATACAGCTTACAATCATTTCATACACCAATATAGTGGCCTTATTGCTACATAGGTGTGTCAGAGACAAAGTGTTGTATTTGTGAAACAGCACATTGTGTTAGATTAAATAACATATGTTTGTACACTTACAAACTTTCAAACTTACTTTTCACATCTTCCCATTAAAATTTAGACTAAGAAAAACATTGAAATCCACAGAAAACTGAATCAGAGACCTATATCTTCCTATTTGTCTAGGCTAACTGCATGTCCTATGGATACATCAATCTGAAATAAGAACAGAATGGCATAAAACTTCATCATTCATGCTGAAAATGTTTACTGTCGATTCATTATTATTCATGGGATATCAATTTTCCTGGTTTTCATTGAAACAGCTGAACCACGAATTTAAATGTTAAATGAATTATAAATTTGCCATCGGGTTGTATACAGACTTTGACAAAACCAAAAAAAACAACAAATATCCGCGAAATATACAAAATTTCTGTTAATAGTTTATATTTATCTATAATAATATTCAAGATAATAACAAAAAACTGCAAAATTTTGTTAAAACTACCAATTCGTTGGCAGCAACCAAACAATGTGCTGTTCGATTTATCTGATTATTTCAGGGCCGATATATATATTGACCAATTGAACAACCCCCCCCCCCCCCCCCCCCCCCCCCGTCAGATTTGCTCTTCAAGCTTTAGTTTTTGAGATATAAGTCAAAAACTGCATTTGACCCTGATGTTTTATTTTTAGCCATGGTGGCCATGTTTGTCAATGGATCAAAACGTCGGATACAATTTATAAACTAAATACCATAAGGAACATTTAATTAAAGTTTTAAGGTATATGGCCCCGTAGTTTCAGAGGAGAAGATTTTTTAAATAGTTTACAACGACAGACGACGACAGACGCTAAGTAATGAGCTAAGAATTACAAAATATATACTAGATACCCTAAGGATAATTTAGCCTAGGTTTGGTTAAAATTAATAAATTCGGTAGTTTCAGAAGAGAAGATCTATGAAAAAGTGTACACCAGACAATGGATGATTCAACATTTAATGCCAAGGGATGGCAAAAGCTCACAGGGCCTCTTAGGTAAGGTGAGCTAAATAAAAAATAAAACTTTTGACAAACAGAAAAGTTTTTTATGATATAAAATGATATAAAAACTCATTCAATCTATGCTTCCATTAGAATTTAAAATAACTCTATTTTCAAAAACAAAATTTACGTATATATATATAAGTAACTTGAAAAAACTACTTGTTTAAGTAACGCCCCCGACTGTTTATAATTTTTTAATTTGAGGTTCTAAGTATTGTATTTTATGTATGAATCATGTCTTTCTCAATCTTTCTCAGTTTTTGATTATCAAAGTTTTTAATTTTGTAAATTATTTGGCCTTTTAATTATTTTTTTTTATTGGAGAGTTACTTATGAGTCTTTTGCAGACAAACGCCTGTTTGACATAAACACAATTATCATTGTCATTTATGTGTTTATATGGCTTGATTTATTAAGGTCTAGATAGGGGTTCTGCATACATGTATCTTTATTCTTTAATACATGTATATTAAATTTGTTTAACTTTAATCTTTTGTTATTTTTTTCTTTTAATCTCTATATTTTATATTTCATTTCAGCAACCTGTTATTCTCTAATATTTATTTAGTTTTAGTTTTCCTTCTTTTCCCAATTATTTTTTTTCCTACATTTTGTACATTTTGCCTGTTATTCTCTATTTTGTAAACCCAATCTAAACTTTCATCCATGTCACATATACTTTCAAGTGGCATACTTGTACAACATTCTTGAATTTTAAATTGTAGGCAATTATCAACTCGTGAAAATCAGAAACTAATTCTTAATACTTTGCATTTAAATCAATAACAATAATGTGTCCATAGTGAACAGATGACCGACTATCACTATCATTTGTATATGTTCAGTAAACCATGAAATTGGGGGCAAAACTCTAATTGGATAATTAAATAAGAAAGGTCATATCATAGGGAACATGTACTAAGTTTCAAGTTGATTGGACTTCAACTTCATCAAAAACTTAAACTCTAAGCCGGACAGACAGATGGAGGAACAAACGCATACCCATGACTCATCAGAAAGCATAATGCCCAAAGGTGGGACATAAAACAATTATAGGCAAATATCTTTAGGTGACAGATTATTAAATTTATCACTAAATGCAGATATCAATATAAATGTTTTTTTAAACATAATTCCTTGTCTTTTCTTGCTCGTGCTGGTGTCCATGCACTGTAATATTTTCCCCTTTTCTGTATCACTAATGCATGTATGTTCAACTTCTCCCAGAGGTCCAAGAAAAACCCGACTTCATCAGGCACATTGACATTTAGCATGTTTTTGTGGAGTATTTACCTCTGAAATTAAAACATTTTTTTTTTACAATTTACTGATTTGAGGATTATGTACCCATCTTATATGTCCCTATGTTTGGTTAAAAATCACCCGGCGGGCACGTCTTTATAAGTGATTATTTTATAGTCAACTTTATAACTACACATATATTATAAAGGTATAGCCTTTGAATGAGGTTGATACAGGGTTATATCAAGAGCAGCATATTACTGTTGACAAGTCCAAGGTTGATGTGCTTCTCTTTGTCAATATAATCTTCATGGAAATGAGAAGTGCATATATATATATATCTTACTTCAACTGTTTAACAAGTATTATTGACAAGTTTACTATTAAACAATAGAGCATATTTTGACTTCAGTAGATCTTCCATTGCTGATAATTTTGTGATTAAATACAGTGTCTACCCAGTATTTATCTATGATGATTATTATCATATATTATAAGGCAAATTAAAATAACTTATGGTAAACAAAATGCATTAAAGCGCAAAAATTCTCTTGAGTTGTTAAATGATTTCCCCCATATTGTTTTTGAATTGGAGATCTTGTCATTTATCTTTTTTTTTCTGTACTTAAAAGTTTCCATTTATAATTGATATATATATATTAGAATTTCTTAAAATTATAAAACATACTTTATTTCTGTATGTCTGTGCCAGATCCAGAATTTTTTTTAAAGAATCCTGCTCAAATCATGCTTCATGCAGTGATTTGATCCCTAAATAAATTAATCAAACAAAATTTAATCAAAAAGGGGTGCCCAGGCCCATTAGTCCCACCCCCTTAATCCTTCTCAAAATCAAAGTTTATGGAGACCATACACAAAACAAAAAAATAAATAATTAAAAACCAATTGTTCAGAGAACAATTGAAGGTCTTTCCATCAAAACAATGTATTTTGATATGAAAAGTTGTGAAACTAAGTTTAAAATGTCATTTTAATCGTCAAATGATAGCTCCTAGTAAGCTGATTCCAAAAATATATTGTTTCCATACATTCTTTTTAAATAAGGGAGATAATTTGTTACTTCCGGTTTGAAAAATGTTACTTCCGATTATATTTGAATATTTACTTGACACTGATTCCAAAAATATCTGGTTCTATATACTTTTATATTAAAAAGTACAAAATAGCTATTTCCGGTTTACAAAAGGTCACTTCCGGTTGTTTTTTACAAGGTTAAATGGTTTGATATATTTTTCTAAAAGTTGTATATCTTTATCATGTATACATATAGAATAAAAGCAAAGGTTAAAATCTAGAACGTCAAATTAAGCTATGACCTTGAGATCAGTTTCAAGGTCATAAACCAAGGACCTCAAATCAAAAGACCATAGGTCTTTATTATATTTAGTTAATGAGTTATATCACCAAACGCGTATTTTTAAATACAAGAGGGGAGAAAACTCCCTTTTACATTCAACGTACGCTTGCAATCAAAATTTACATCTTACGACATGTCGCAACTAACAATTTAGTAAAAATAATTTGTTGATATATTATACAGTCTTTGGATATAAGTGAAAATAAGCCAAATTCAAATATTAGAATATGACCTTGACCTTTGACCTTGACCTAATTTTCATTTTTTGGGACCAAGGACCTCAAATCAAAAGATCCTAGGTCTCTATCACTTATGATTTATAAGATAGAAATTCATATCACTTATATCAGATGCATAAGGGGAAATAACTCTCATATGGAGCGGTCATATCGCTTCGGTCAAAATAGGACAAATCATGCGAAGGATATAGCGAGCAATTTTGTAAAATAAATTTGTCATAATCTTTTACGGTTGCGAAGGAGATGCGCTAACAAGGAAAACAGTGTTTGTAGAGATAACTCCTACAAAGAAAAGTATTCGTTTACACAGGGTAAATTTCAAAAGTGCATAAACTGTTCGATATCATATACCAAATATCTAAGCGACATATTACGAAACAAATGTTTATCGCAAGAACAAAATTAGGCGGAAGAAAAAAAAAAAAAAAAAAATAATCAGAAGAAAAACAATAGGTCTTTCCACAGAAAAGTGGAAAGACCTAATTATTTGCATTAAGTATGAAATTATTACTTACAATACATTTTTCAAAATGATATCCCTGTATGGCATTGTGAACATATACAATACAGTGTATTCTAATCCTTCTAATTATTTTACTTTTTTTACACTTATCTAATAGACCTATTCCCATTATACTTAATTAAGTCCATTGCATGTGGTGAGGGTATATCCATATGTTTATGTATAACATTTACTTGTGTTTTTTATATTTAAGTACAACATGCACACAACATTTAAAAGTAAATGTGACCTGTTTTTATCCAAAGATTTTAGGAAGACTTTACATTAATTTCACTTTTATCTCATTGGTTACTATATGGATACATATTGATGTCATGACCTCATTACTTGGACATCATAAAATGTGTAGAGCAAAATAAAATGTTGAAATTCATCAAGAATACACATCTTATAACTATCTTCAATTTATTACAATATTGTTTTTGTGGTGATTTTGTGAAGAACCATGCAGTTGAGGAAAACAGTTCAAAGAAGAAAATGGCAAGTTAATTAATTTCACTTTGATGTTTAGATACAGCAATATAATATAAAAAGATAATGTCAATCATTCTCTATCACATATTTCTTTAAAAGTTCAACACCAGTGGGTTTGAAGTTGAACAGTAACACATCATTCCCTAATTAATGCATATTATGACTTAATATACAAATGTAATTCTGTCCTGAAATACCTGATTCAGGAAGGTTTAAAGTGAATATTTTGACATATTTATACAATTCTAAATTGAAAACTACTTCAAACCTATGATTGCGTTGGATAAAAAACGCAATTTTTATACGTGTGCATGTAAAACAAATTACGTTGAAGAAGGGTCTAAATACAGCAAAAACAACATTTTCCAAAAGACCAAAAAAGTGAAAAAGTATATTTTAACAAAAGTCATTTGACTAACACGTCGAATATACAGTCAGGTTTCTAACATTGTTGGGTTGATGTTTAGACGAGTTGTATATATACATGTGCATACCTTAGATGATTTAAATTATCTTGTGTGTTTTTTAATAGATCTTTACCTAAAACAAAATTGTATCGTAAATATATTGCTGATCAATGAAGTCTGTTAAGTTTCTCTCTATCTTCATGATCTTATTTAGCTTTTGCTCCAAACACAAAAGAGTATTTTTTTCTGATCATTTTTGCATTTTAAAGTTTCTCTCTATCTATTGTAGTTTTCAAGATAAAAGGCAAAATTCGAAGAAGAAAGAAATTACCTTTATTGGCCCTACTCCTTTGATTCTATTTCATATATTTCATGTAGTTTCGGATTACAAAAAATTACGAAAAATTCTTTAAATAGACTATAACTCTTTAATGGGTCAATTGACCATTTTGGTCATGTTGACCTAATTGTAGATTTTACTTTGCTGAACCTTATTGCTGTTTATAATTTATCTCTATCCATAATAATATTCAAAATAATCAATGTTATTTTACTAAATCAGCTGATGATGTGCTTATACCAGCTGCACATGGTCAATCAATTAAAAGCAATAAATGTCTTCATTGAGACCACAAATAATTGCTCCCAATCAAGCATTAAATAACTCTGACCCTAAAATGTTGTGGAACAGTATCATTATAAATCACAGCTTTATTCTGTTAAGCTCTTGTACATTTAGTATGTCAGTTAATACATGAGATTTAATTATGCTGTCTGAAATTGAAGTTATCAGAATAAACATTATGTTGGAAGAAAATACTTTAGAATATTTAAGAACTGGCTGCTGGACAAAAGCTATAGAAAAAATCCCTTGAAAACACATAGAGAAAATATAATAGTCCATTAGTCCTAACTAGACTATATGAGTATATATGAGTATACTCGTATATATTGGTCTAACCGTACACATATGGTCTAACCGCACGAATATAGGTGTACTGTCCAGATACTCATATGGTCTGGAACTTACATACAATACGACGTTTTGGATAAAGATTTTTTTTTTTATAATAACATCATGCAACTAGACTATAATATAAAAAAAATCAGGATGAAATTTGCAAAAAGCCAGGACAGGAGTTTGGAGAAATAAAATAGGGGATGAGACACTTTACCGAAAAAAAGGCAGGATGACTATTAAGATCTATTTACATGTATTTAAAAAAAGGCAGGATAAACTTATGAACTAGACAGTTCGCTAGCACACATTTTTGTTTTGGGGCTTGCTGAAGCACATCCCTGGTGTGGGATATTTTCGTTATGTTGAAGACCCATTGGTTGCCTTCTGCTGGTTTTTGCTCTTCTGGTAGGGTTGCTGTCTTTTTTACCCATTCCTCATTTCCATTCTCAATTTATATACAAAAAAATAGAGTGAAAAATACATAACAACTAATAGAATGCAGGACAATTTTTTTCATCCTAGCCCCCCATAAAAACCAAATGGTAGTTCCCTTATCTATACTCGTGCAACGTGATCGCAGTGTTTTTATTTTACTTTAATCGTGTTTTAACTTTTTAATTTGACGTTCAGTCTTACAAGACTGTTGCCTTGTGCAACGTTTTCTCCCATTTAATTTAACGTGCATCGTGATTTTCAAATGCGTATTTTGCGTGCTCAGTATTTTTTAAATAAAATTCAAACACTAAAATTGGCAGGGATCATCAAGAAATACTCATTCAAAAAACTGTATACCAAATTTGGGAATATCAAGTTAAACAAAAAGTTAATATATTAACAAGAAGACAGTGACTCAGTCAGAAAAAGGTTCACACCAAAGTGTTGGTCCCATTGGGGTCAAAGTGTGACGCGGAATTGCCGATTTTTTGTAAGCGTGACATGTGAAAGTCAAATTATTGTGCCGTGAAAACGGGAAATGAAGTTAAATGGGACACGGGAAATTCGAAAAAAATGAGAATTGCGTACATACATAGTGTAAGGCTTAAATTAAAATATTGTTTGTTTGCCCTTTACCGACCGACCCTATAAATTCGTTCCGCCTGAAAATCTTTTATTTGTGTTTACCAGCAAGATTTTATTTTATTTTATTTTTTGTTCCTACCAAAAATTAATCTTATATTTGTATTTCCCGCTCAAAGCTTTTTTACCGGAATTCTCGGGTTTTATCTTTCCCGTATAAGGTCTAGTCTGTTTTGTATCATGTGAGCGTTTGACATGAACAAACAGTTGTGTTTGGAGTTTCAAAGCATAAATTTGTTTGAAATGGATGTTGTATTGAAAGCTTTGAAATCATGATTTAACAAACGTTACTCTGTGTCTTTATACTTGAAGAGCTGGGTTCATTCAAAAAAAGTTCCTCCAATACTAAATTATCAATGTGTGTACAAAATATTTTGTAAACAGACTTTGTATCCTATGTAGTGATGGCTTTTGGTCCGTAGATCAGGATGATTATGTTAACGATGCCTTTGACCAGCATTGATATATTCTGATTTATATCTAACATGAACCAAAGGTCTGTAAAGGGGAGAATATTTGGCAGTAAAATCGCCAAGTTTTTCCATACAGATCATATATAAATGCGATGTAAAAAACGTGACAATTGAGTTTCAAGTCTTGTAGCATTTTTATTGGAAACACAGGCACACACGAAAATTTAAACACTCTAGGGACTTTTTCTACTAGTAATGTACAAAGTATGCATGGTATGTCTACCCGGACATATTTTACCAGGACAAAGTTATCTCTTACAGAAAAACTTTAGGTCCAGGTTAAGCGTACAAGGTACATGTACGTAGTACAGAATATTAGTAAGTTAAAATTCTTGGGACTATTATACTTAAACTTATTAGCAAAAGCATACTTAAACAAAAGCAATACAGACAAAAATGATATCATGCAGATTTTGTATCTATAAAATTAAATATTATACCTACCTGCCTACCCATGACAAAAAATGTACCGAGCTTAGTTATTTTTTGGGAAAGAAAAATAAAATATTTTACCTACCTACCTACCCTGTTTCAAGACATAGGGTCGGAAAAGGGCAAACAAACAATATTTTAATTTTGGCCTAAGCGGGATACGGGAATCTGACAAAACAGTAAGCAGGATCCGGGATCAGAACCCCCAATGAGACCCCCCAAATTTATTGTTCGTGCAATATTCATGACAGAGAGCGTTCAACGTGAAATTATGTCTTATTTCACATTTTTTCCGTGCAAGCACCCTCTTACCACCCATTTCACTGTTAGTGACCTACCTTAGCTGATCCCCTCCCCCCAAAAACAAAACAAAATAGAAAATAAAACAAACAAAACAGAAAACCCAGTAACTCTTTAAACGTAAATAATGCCCCCACACCTGTTTTAACAAATTGTGTACCATATATGACCATATATATTGAAATCATTTCAACAACAGGCTACTCTCGATACTGGCATTTGGCTGCTCTGCATCTTCAAGTTCAAGGTCACAACAAGTTTGTCTTACCTGAACTGGTTCCCTGATTGCATTTGGATAACAGTCGTCCTTCTATCGCACTGCCTGTCTGGACTGTTATCAGCTTATAATAGAAGTCGAACTTTACCAGTTTGAAGGTGAGGATGTTTGTTCCATTCCCAGACCTGTTTCCCGTCACCTATTCTGTAAATTCCACATTTTTCAGACGAACCACTTCGGTTTGGACATCCTCAGGTTACCTGACAGTGACATGGGGAAAATCAGGATATTTTTTTTTGTCATTTGCTTGAGTGACCACAATAATGTCAACTGGTCAATGCTTATTAGATAGAGCAATAATTTCTCTTACACAGTTTAAAAAAAAAAAAATTTAAAATTCAGAAATAAAGTTTTTCATTAAATCAATACTTCCAAATATAGACCTATTCAAGTACAACTTTGGCTTTGGGTCCAGGGTGTTCTTGACTCTTGATTGTATTAAATTTAAAGCTGTGTCTGACTAAAGGACTCTTTGTAAACAATAAAAGCAGGCACGAACATTATACTTGTATAAGTGACTTAATCACAATAAAAATCTGTAATAGATCAAACTAATTAAAAGTCTCTGTTTTTTTGGTTTTTTTTTAGAAAATCTAATCATTACTCACAGGGGCTTGTTTAGTGAGTTAGACGAGGTTTTACTGTCAATGGCGATCGCTATTCTATATAAAAAAAAAAACTAGCGATAGCTATTGATAGTAAAACCTCGTCTGACTCACTAAACAAGCCCCTATGCTTTACTTGATTTGCATACAATCCCTATTTTCTATTCCTCTAGATCAGGCCATGCAAAAATGATTGTTGGTTTCCCCTATCCCTTCTGGGAATGAAGATAAAAAAAGAGTTCTTTTGGTTTTAAAATAGTCTGATAACTCTTTAAAGTGTTTAGTTTAACCATCATTTATTCAGATATCATAAATAATCATTTAACAATATTATACAACATATCCAAATGAAATAATATTTAATATATGATTGAGGATTCAGAAACAAGCAATTTGCTTTTACAAATCTGTCTCCTTAAAAGTGTTTCAACAATTCTCAATTCTCATTCCTTCAGTTTCACATAGATTAACCTACCATATAGAATACTAAACAAACATTAAAGCCAACAAAATATGTCTGTTTAAGGTTACATACTTTAAAAAAATAGGGTAGATAGGTCGGTATTTCCATTTTATTTTATTTCTTCATTTTATTTTTTGTGACATGATTTTGAGTCGTGCAGTTTCGTCTTGTTGTGGTCCGAGTTGATCATGGGCCGTGTTTACCCATATTTTTAATGATTGGATTATTTCCCTTAGTTATATCGGTTGGAAAAAATGGTGGCAAAGTGTTTATTTCATCACACGAGTCGCGAATTTTCTTCAAAACAGCTATCATATTCACGATTGTGAACATTTGGATGTATCAGGCAATTAATTTATATTATTAACAACACTAACTTCACTTTTGACACAAGTTCACTTTATTTTTCATCTTACGACTGAAAAAAAGTTACTTTGGGTCGGCGCTCAAAAGTAGGGTAAGTCGGGTAACCGTAAACAGACATATATTTTTGTTTGCCTAATTACAGGTTGAATGTATAGCGGACAACGTAAAATGTCCGCGAACCTGTATGTTTTATTGAGGCAATAAATAAAGCTCTACGGAAACACATTGTCAACGTCATACACAAGGTGATATACGGTCAGTGACTGTATATCACATATGAATATCCGGTCAATGCAATTTGACTGCTCAAATAGCACAGCTGCAGTATATATAGTAAATAATGCCCCCTAGGTCTTGTGTTATAGGACTTATATATATAACAAGTCTCAACTATTCATTTAAGTAACAATACCTTTGTTTACTATCAACCACAAGTTGACACTTTTTCACAGAAAATGCAAATATTTTAATTTGTCGGATGCTGTGAAAAAGTGTCCTTCAATTGGACATTATTTCAGGACTTTTTCACAGTGAAAGGTGTCCTTTAAAGGGAGATAATAAAAAAGTCACTGATCTTTAATTCTGCTAAGGGTTTTTTACCTATTCTGCATCAATCAAAGAAAAAGAAAGATCTAGTCGAAGAATCACATTATAGATGTGATTCATTGACTAGACTTATCCAGGAGCCGTCGACAAGTGCCAAATCTGAAGAAACCTCTTACACGAGCAAAATTATATATACAAAAATGCGGGGATCCCAGATGTGGAACGTGCAAAATGCTAGAAGTGGGACAAAGTAAAACTCTGTTTTTGGTTATTATCTTGAATATTATTATGGATAGATATATAATGTAAACAGCAATAATGTTCAGCAAAG
The DNA here is from genome assembly GCF_963676685.1 of Mytilus edulis. Classification (NCBI taxonomy): domain Eukaryota; kingdom Metazoa; phylum Mollusca; class Bivalvia; order Mytilida; family Mytilidae; genus Mytilus; species Mytilus edulis. The sequence goes on from NC_092355.1 coordinate 12,153,041, forward strand.
TAAGATCTACAAGAAATTCAACATGACCAAAATGGTCAGTTGACCTCTTAAAGAGTTATTGCCCTATATATTTATTTTTTGTCAATTTTTTCTTAAACTTTTGTAATTTTTACAAAAATCTTCTCTGAAACTTATAAGACAAATTTAATCAAACTTGTTCACAATTATCATTAGGGTTTCCAGTTTAAAAAAAAATGTTTTCGATGACCCGATCCGGCGAACCAAGATGGCCGACATGGCTAAAAATAGTAAAATGAAGTTTTTGGCTAAAATCGCAGACACCAAAGCATTTAAAGCAAATCTGACGAAGTTGAACTTGTTTGTTAGGTCAAGTTCTATCTGCCCTGAATTTTCAAGACCAATCAGGCAACCTGTTGTTGGGTTGCTGCCCCTGAATTGGTAATTTTAAGAAAATTTTGCAGCTTTTGGTTATTATCTTGAATATTATTATAGACAGAGATAAACTGTAAACGGCAATAATGTAGAACTAAGTAAGACTTGCAAATAAGTCAACATGATAAAAATGGTCAATTCACCCCTTAAGGAGCTATTGCCCTTTATAGTCAATCTTTAACAATTTTCATAAATTTTGTAAATCTTGTAAAATTTTACAACTACTGGGTTAGATGCATAGGTTCATTATAGATAGAGATGATTCTAAGCAGCAAGAATATTCAGTAAAGTAAGATCTACAAACGTATCACCATCATCAAAACACAATTTTGTCATGAATCCATCTGTGTCCTTCGTTTATGATATGCACAAAGAACAAGGTGAGCAACACAGGCTCTTTAGAGTGTCTAGTTTAAGATGTGGACCGAAGAAAAATTCCACGTGAAACCAAGGAACACTATTTTATGGAACTGTATAAGTCGACTTTAAATAGGAAGTGAAATCTGGTTCATGAATAAGATTCTGTAATATAGATACAAACTTTCGCATAATGTTACTATGAGGTGACGTCACAACTTTTTACTAGTAAAGATAACAATTCTGTCTGATGAACTGTAGGAGATGCGGTGAAAGCACTAACAGAAATGTTCGATTTATGATGTGATTGTTTGTGTTTTTTTATTTTTAAACTATATATATATATATATATATATATATATATATATATATATATATATATATATATATATATATATATATATATATATATATATACTCAGACGTACTTATAAATATAATTATTTTCTGTGACTGTATCTTGCATTAATTTGTAGGATCCTTTACAATAGATTATTGAACTGATCTGTAACAACAACATCTCCATGCCTTATATATCATGTACTGTAGTACGACGCTAGATTAGAACTGACGAGGAAAGGTAACACACGGCCACCGAAAGCTTTATTATTGTGAAGCCCGGGTGGTCGGGTGGTCTAGCTGGACGGATACAGTGCAGGCGATTTGGTGTCACGATATCTCAGTAGCATGGGTTCGAATCCCGGCGAGGGAAGAACAAAAATTTGCGAAAGCAAGTTTACAGATCTAACATTGTTGGGTTGATGTTTAGACGAGTTGTATATGTATACATGATATATGTTCTTTGAATTTCTTAATACATTGTTGGTCATCAAAAATGTGTGTCATTAATATTTACATGTACTTGGGACCTTTTAAATGTTCAAAACTGTTCTATTTGCTTAAAAGTAATCTGAAGCAATTTCTAGACACGCATTGATCATCAGGATAAAAAGCATTGCGATCTAAATATTGATTAATCGGTAATGCTAATTCTTTTTTATTTTATTAAAAAAAAATTCTACAGATGATTAAATATATAACTTACATTTAATTCAAGCAAACTATAAGAATGTTTAAAATTTTCAAAAAATCACAGAATCTAAATAAAAAAAAAATTACTTTGCATTATTTGTTTAAGGGACATTATGGATTCAGGTCATCATTATGATAGGAGCACATACCCTGTGCATGCTGTGTATATATTATAATAGATTTATTATGTCTTGTCTATCTTAAGTTTGGTTAAACTGCCTACTGGGAAAACATTATTACATGTTTACATTCCCAATTTAACTATTATTAGTCAATTATGTGTGAAAAATGTCAATTTCATGGGTTTTATAATCCCCCAGGATGTGAAACAACATTAGAATTTGTTTATATAAATGAAGAGATATGAAAATTTTATTCGCAGTACTGTCTCAATTACTTAATTAAAGACAATACAATTTTAAATTAGGGTAATAATATTCCCTCAAAAAATGAACATTGAGAAGTTCTCACTTTGATACACATTTCAATGATCAATTAAATCATCTTTTATAAATTAGATTTTAGGACATGATGGATAATTTATAAACTCTTTCCTTACTGAGAAAAATCACCTGTTTTCCATAAGAGCACAAACTTTCAGTGGAAGGGTGCAGAGCCTCTATATATCTACCATTCTCCTGGATACTGATTTGTGAACGTGTAAAAATAAGGCAGCTAATGCACTCATGTAACCTCCATAACGATGGCGACAAATGTATAATTGTATTTACTTTTTTCAATTTCTCATTGATGTGATGTAAATTTTCTTTTAGAAACTCACACGATTGTCTATATAAACTAGTGTCACAGTTGCACAAGACTGTTCTATCTTAATTTTGCAGATATTTTTTCTAAGTGTACAACTGCGCATGTATTGAACATCAGCTTGAAATACAATGTGACCTTAACGACAGCATAATAATGGACAGATGTAAGTAAAAAAAAATAGTCAATAATATGGAAAATGTATGTAATTGTAAGAATAAAGTTGACGGACATATTGTTTTACACCAGTCCCTCCGTAGGTCAGTTAGCTATAGGTCAAAGTACAGCCTTTAACACTGAGCAAAGCTCATACTGCATAGTCGTATATATAAAAGGCTCTAAAATTACAATTGTAAAACAGTTCAAAACTAATGACCATAATATTAATATACAAATAAAATAACTAAAAACAAATATGCAACACAGCAACATACAACAACCATTGATTGTCCAGGTTCCTGACTTGGGACAGGCACAGAAGATGGCAGGGTTAAACATGTTAGCGGGATCCAAGCCCTCATAAAATCATGTATTTTAGATATTCTCCTCAAGAAAATCTGATATATTAGAAATGTAATTAACATCAACCATTGTCAACACTTTTAAATGTTGATCTTAACTTTATTTGATTTATGCTTACAGAATATAAAGAAGATGTAGTATGATTGCCAATGAGACAACTCTCCACAAGAGACCAAATGACACAGAAATTAACAACAAGGTCAATGTGCCGCCTTCAACAATGAGGAAAGCCCATACCACATAGTCAGCTATAAAAGGCCCACAAATGACAAATGTAAAACAAGAAAACAAGAAAACTAACTGCCTAATTTATGTATAAAACATGAACAAAAAACAAATATGTAACACATCAAAAAATGACAACCACTACATTACAGGCTCCTGACTTGGAACAGGCACATACATTACATTGTACCTTAATATTTTAGTTCACAAATTGGTATAAAATCAATTATATGTTATTTAACCAAACTTGGCCACAATCATCATTTGGGTATATACAAATATAGTTAAAAAAATGTGTCTGACAAACATGTTGTTGTCGTGGTGTACAGTGCTCTCTTAGACCATCAGATTATTACTGTACTGCAATATCAGAGAACTTGAAGTAATTGAAAACTTGTTCATAACCCAAACTGCACTTTACCTTTACTTTGCCTCAACCATTAAATGTTGTGAAACGTTTATACAATGCGTGTTAACACCAAATACTGATCAAGTCACTTTCGTCATTGTTATATTATCATGATTATGTTACTTTATTAATAGGAAAAAGGATAAATTAGAGATATATTTTCAAGCAGGGACATATGTGTCCCATGGACACATTCATGTTTTATTTATTACATATTTTAGTGTATTAAATTAATTATACTGCTTCCACCTTTCAAATTTCTAACAAACCTCTATCTCTTTAAAAGATAAATAAATGATACTAGCCAAGAACTCAACAGATTTTTTTTTCAGGTTCTCTGGTCGTAAGTACTTGTTGGCCACACACATGAAGATTCTCATTGATCCTGCTTTCAGCTAAATATCAGAAAACATGAAAAAATAAGAACAAAGGAAAATATGCTGAAACTGTACAGTCACTAGTCAGGATTATTTCAGAAGTGAAATTATATTACAATATATGTAACTGGGTAATTCCTATGATTTGGAATTTTAAACAACACACAGAGGCTTTGCATTATTGTTTTACAAGAGAGACACCAAAAGATGCAGTCAACATTTATCATTTTTATCAAAATACGCCCAGGACAAACCATGGGTACACTTAGCTTGAAATATGGTGCTTTCATACCAAAATTGCCTGGAGGTAAAAGAAATAAAGAACCAAAATTCATGTCAGCAGTCAGGGAATAAAATGAAAGAATGCAGAATAAGGTATTGTCATATTCAGTCTTAAAAAGAATCCTGCTGCTCTCTATATATGCATTTTGTTATGCCCCGTCGTAGTGGAGAGGGCATTAAGTTTTAACCTTGTATGTTTGTACATAATATTAGGTAAACGAAGATGTGGTATGACTCCCAATGAGACAACTCTCCCTCCAAGTCACAATTTGGAAAAAGAAAATCATTATAGGTCAGTCTTCAATACAGAGCCTTGGATCACACCCAACAGTAAGCTATTATTAATTTAAGGACTCAACAAATGACTAGTGTGAAACCAGCTTTCAAACGTTAAAACCAACAGTTTAATCTATATAAAAAAAGAGAAAAGAGAAACACTTATAGTGCATGATTTTCCCACTATGTTGAAGACCCATTGGTGGACTTTGGTTGTTGTCTGCACTTTGGTCAGGTTGTTAACACATTCCCCCCATTTCCATTCTCAATTTTATTAAGAAGTTATTGAACTTTATTCTTTGAAAAAGCGACGGATGTATCATGTGCACATGGCGCATCAGTTTATTTGTTTTAGTTTACTATAAACTTAAGTTTGATTAACCAAATGTACTGAAACTTATACACAATGATTATTACCAGAAAACTCAGATCAAGTCATTTGGGTACTGTGTGTCACTTTTACCATTCTTGATTTATGACCCTTTAAAATGTTATATGCAAGAAGGGGAATAATCTGTGTCCCATGGACTCATTCACCATTTATTTATTCACAGAATTTTTATATAGATAAAGCATATTGCTTCAAAAATTTGTATCTGTTTATTACAGATGAAACGCAACTCTCACAAAATACCTAAACAGCATAGATGCAGTTTTGACCTATATCATGTATATTTATATAAAAATAATGATGATTGCCAATGAGACAACTATCCACCAAAGTTTGAATAAAGTGAATATAAGCAGTTATAGGTAACTGTACACCCTTCTAGAATGATAAAAACCTGCACTGTTTAGTCAGCTATAAAAGGTCCCGATAAGAAAAAGTATGAACAAAACGATTTGAGAAAACTAACAGCCTAATTTATATAATTTATAACAAAACAAGTAGCGAAAATCGTATATATAACATGAGTAAACCAACGACTTCTATGGAATTACTGGCTCTTGACTTGGGACAGGCACACAAAGAATGTGGCAGGTTGAACAAGTTTTTGGTTGCTAAACCCTCCCCTTACCTGTGACAGTGCTGTTACAGCACAACATAAGAACAAACTATAAAAATCAGTTGAAAAGGTTTCATCATATTTTTAAAGGCCAACTGTCTTCAAATGATCAACAAGTGATTGTAGAATTGAATAACCAAAAACACACAAACATCTACTGTCAACACCATCTTCCCCAAAACAAAAGATTTAAGGGGGATTGCAGGCATCAACCAATTTTTGTTTTTAAACAGAATTTTGCTATTTTTTTCTAGAAATAAACTTTATCCTATACTAAAATAAACTATATAGAAAAATAAAAGTATAGGGTCACCGTTAATTTAAGCTCACAATCTACCTTTCAAAGAAGCATGTATTTTTTGCTAAGTACCTTTTTTCTGTAGAACTAATACATGTAATACGAAAAATGTAGGAGGAAAAAAATGTAATATCAAAATATAAAACACTAAATTACAGAAATTGCTTAAATTTTAGGAAAGTTGAGTTTTAGTACAGCTTATTTGAGAAAACAAGTGATGAAAAATATAAGTCATCCATGAGTTGAATAAGATATTTCAATCTTAATGCAAAAAAAAATGGCATTTTTTCATCTAAGGGAGATAATTTAGAGCTTTTTTAATGGTATAAACATTTCAAAAATCATCTGGGGCCAAAACAAATTGATATTTTGGTTGATTTGTGTACAAATCATTTATCAACCTCTAGATAATAATAGTGGAAGAAAAAAGTAAAAACACAAAAAAACTGAACTCCGAGGAAAATTCAAAAAAGGAAAATCCAAAATCAAAAGGCAAAATCAAAAGTCCAAACACATCAAACGAATGGATAACAACTGTCATATTCCTGACTTGGTACAGGCATTCTCTAATGTAGAAAATGGTGGATTGAACCTGGTTTTATAGCTAGCTAAACCTCTCACTTGTATGACAGTCGTATCAAATTTCATTACATTGTCAACGATGCATGAACAAAACAAACATACTCAAAGAGTAAAAAATGTCAAAAATAGAATAGAAATAAAATTTGTAATAAAAAAAGTGTTTAAATTTTTGCTGAATTTTTATACCCCCGAGCATCCTTAAGATACAACTTTAGGTGATAGGAATGGTGTTGACTTCGGAAAACCACATGCTAACTCAATAGTGCCCCCTTTTAAATCTCGATCAGTGTTTGTAACATAAAAGAATGCAGGTTACCAGAAACATTCAATTGGAGAAAGGGAAGAGAACACAACTCTACACTAAACAATTTTGAAAACTTATTGGCTATACTATCTTTATTGATAAAAAATTTCAGAAACGTTATGTACATTATGATCATTGTGATTGTGTTAAACATCAGACAAGGCAATCAAAATGGTCAGAGGGGGGAAAGAAGTTTTGTTATATATGTCAAATGGTTATAGTCTCAACCTATCAACATGATCACAATTGTTGATTTCACAGTTAATATTTACTTTTAGCATGTTCAGCAGAATAGAATGTTTTTGTTATATTTTATTAAATGTTAATTTACTTTGCTCTTATAGGCAAGGCCGCAGGAGTGAAAGGAAGAAAAAACAAGGCATCAGTAAAGAAGCAGATCAATTTATATTAATATGTAATAATTCCATCTGAATATGTTACAAACATTGCACATGCTATGAAGATTTATTCACATGTATACTATGATTTGTAGTTATATTTTATTGTATGTATTTTTAATATTATAAAGTACTGCTACGTGTATTTTTTATATTTTCTGTGACAAAAAAAAATTGTGCAAATTAGGAAAATGAAATGAGGCTACATTATTGAATATTTTGGAGTTTGAGTTTGGTTTTTTTTCCATTCCTATCTTTTAATTTCATTGGCATTTGCAGTAATTTGAAACTAGTTTCTATCAGTTATTTTGTTTTCAAGATGTACAACAGTACAGTAGTTTTGTGCACAATAGTTTACTTTGATGTTTTGGTCAAATAAACTTGAAACTTTGTACTTTCAAGTTTTCATTATGAAGTCAGTGTTTTTTAATCAATTACAAATAAGTAACTGAACATGGAAATCTGATTGTGGAAGAAGGGTATAATTTGTTATGGACGCATATCTCAATCCCATAGAAATTGCCCTCCTCACCAGCCTCTTAGGAATGGAATATTGACTTTGAACATTTCCTTAGTTTACACTGAAATATTTGTGATAAGTTCAGTTTAAGGGGAACCACTAAAAGTAGTCAGGGATATTTTATATGCAGTTAAATAAGCTTTTGGACAATACATGTTCTTGGGGATTTTAATAATCCTGTACCCTAGATCATGGTTTTAAAACTTACAATCTTTTGCAGTTTTCATGTTAAAGTTTATGCTTAGGCCAGTTTAAAAGCGACCTCTTATCAATATGATTCAGAGGAGGCCTAGGCACCCCTTTTTGTGGGACAAATTTGGTTGATATTATATTTTATAGAGAATAACTGAAGCATGACAAAAGGGATGCAGTAGAGAGCAACCTTAATATTTCTCAGAAAATACTTTTATCGGAATAGTAATGAAAAATATGGTTATAAACATACATATTTTTTTCAGTAAGAAACATATTTTTTATGAATCAAAATTTTAAAAAATTTATGTAAAAACCTTTTTAAATGTATCAACATTCTGTGTTATAAAATCTTACAGATTTTGTTTTTCGTGATTTTTTCCCAATATGTTTAAGGAATCAAAATGCTTAATTTTTGCTGGTAGATTTTATTTCGGGATTTTTCCCGAAATGGGTAAAAAAAATCTATGTAACAAGTGTGTGCCTGATATTAGATTTATATTTTCGGAATTTTTCCCGAAATGTGAAAAGAAATTATTAGTCATTAGGTCTAGCATATACACTTGATTTTTTCGGGATAAATCCCGAAATATTTGAAGACATCTGTGTTATACATATTGTAGTTAGTTAATTTTTTGTGTTTCAGATCTGTTTGTTAAAATGCTCTGCCAACATAATGTTATAAATAATAATGTTAAAAATGATTTCGGGACATTTCCCGAAAAAATAGTTGTCACATACAACTTTACTACAAATATTTTAAAACTTTCATATATTTTGGGAAATTTCCCGAACATTAAATGTAAATTTTATCAACTATAAGAATGAAAACATGGAATATTGTAAAAAATGTGTGTTTCTTTATGAAATCTGCATTCAATTTATGGTAAACATTAAAAAGATTATAAAAAAGATATAAAATGGATTTAACTCTTTTAAAATAGATTCAGTTATATACAGTAATATCTGTTTTTTTTTAATTTCAGTGAAATCCTAGAGTAAGTAGTTACACTTTTATATTTAATTATACGATATATTTGCTGGCATTGATCATGGATATGTAATTCTATTCAATTGAGAAAAGAAATGTCTAAATAGGATTTTTTTTTATTACGCCAACAGTAAATGTTATCGCATATTACGTTTTGAACTTACTCTAAATATCAATAGCGATGTATTCACAAAGTTAGATGTAAGCCAATATCGTAGACTATAAGTTGCTATAATAATGATTTTTCAAATACTAAACGCAAATCCTTATAAACTATTTATCAATAACGGAATGATATCAACAGTAAAGATAATACTTCTTTTAAAGACTATTATGATTTTCAAAAACAACTTCTAATATCTCGATTTTTAAAACATACAGAAAAGTTTACTATTTAAACTTCACTGTAGATGATCATTGTAATCTGTTTTAAAAGATTCTTATTTGACATTGATATGAACAATTTGAAGTAATAATTGTAAATGAAGAAAAAAAAAACAGTATTTTTTTATCTTTGTTCGTAACTTGGCTAGCCGTTTCATGTTTTTGCTGCACTGTAAGGGAATGTTTTTTTTTTGTCATTTTAGAAACTGTGTAAAGCAAAATAGTGACCTCTGTCCAGAAGTGACAAAACGTGTGATGAATTTAAATATTCGTTTAAATTGTGCATACATATATATATGTATACATACAGTACTTTCGTTCACAATAATCTCATAAAGATAAAAAAAATACATAAGTGGTCACATGGATTCAAAAAGTCAGAATGTGAATATTAATGTTCAAATTCTATTCTCATAAACAACAAAACAAGTCAACTAAACCTGAATGTATATATTGATATAACTATATTTCAGTTGTACTTGAATTGATATGCAAGAGAATTCTGACATTCATTATGTATGTAATTATAGGACTCTTTGTTTGTATCGTTATACAGATCTAAGTAAAAGTAATTGCTGACATTTAAACAATGATTTTTTAATTACGCACACTTTGTCTAGAAACTATTTATACAATTGAAAATTTCAACTTTTTTATAATCCTGTTATTGCTCCATCTGAGTTGTTTATAATATTAACGTAATATCAATGTTGGCATTCATGACTATATCATTGTATAACGTGCAATTTCCCCTTGTCATTGATATTTCAACATTTGACGTATTATTAATAATGATGAACACGTATATCAATGATGAGTTTATTTACATCTTGTTCGTAACAAGGCTCTACCTTCCCACTCCCCTTTTCAAGTGTATGTACTGGTCTATACAGTAATGTTTTCTAATTTTAAAAAAAAGTCATTGTGCTTTTTCTGTGACCTATTTTAATGTCAACTCTAACATCTTTTGAATTAGACTGTCTCTAATGAGAGTGACATTGGGCTTGCCTGTTAAACAAGAACACCTGGAGACATACCATAATTAACTTTTTTCGTTTCGTTGTAAAATGAAAAAAAAAAATTCCTAAATTACCTATATTCTTTATTCATTTAATTTATATTCAAAGCAATACAACCAATTATTTTCTTACGAGGTTAATACAAGGTAATAAACAGGATGGGTCTGTTAGAAATTGCCATCTGCCCTTGTGGATAATACCCTAATCATGTTGTTTGATCAGATTATGTCATTGACTGTACTGTACTCTCCAAAATCTGCAGATATAAATTCATATCACTGTAATCATCCTCTAATGTAAGGACGTCGATATCTTTTGACATTTGATAGTTTGTTCAGCATTTGTCAACGTATACAGTAGTAAGGCAATGGTTATATTTTAGGTCCTTGCACTGTTAGGAAAATAAAGATACGTCTCATTAGCAAAGCAATATGTCTTTATCCCTAACCATAGTTCTCTTGTTAATTTTACAATTTACACCTTCTCTAATGCTTGTCCCTGAAGAATGTTCTCTTTTCTGACATAGATGATATGATCTGGAATTATTACACACACCGTAAAATATATTCTCCTGGTTAGTATTGATGTACACAACTTTGCAAATGTCTTAAAAAACGAACAACAGCCTCGTCATAATTCACAGCTCTTGTTACCTCGGATTATGCAATGCCTTATTCTGTTTAACGCGAAACTGATTAGGTGGACAGATAACATTACAATTATCTATATTCATTTATCTATCTTCTGTTTGGATGTCATCATTTCAGTATTACTGTTCAGGGAATCATACTTTGGTACATAATAATATGCTATCATGTGATTCATTTAACGAAAAACATTCATATATCAAATAACAAAAATAATAGAGTAATATTTGTTTTAAAATTACACAATTCAAGAACGGTGAGTAGTTGTGAACAATAAATATACGATTTATTTGAGGTCATTGATAACGGATCTGTAACTCAATTTAATACTAGAGAAACGTGTCTAAATATGGACATTCTTTTAACAAAACTTCAGTAAATGAAACAAACTATGATAAACATTATACATTTCCATATGGCTGGAAATGGTATAAATATTGATCTTCCATTTTGTATTTTTTTTAAATAATCGTATAACGACATAAAACGGGCATTATCACTGATGCCATAAAATCAACTTAAGATACTTCCGTCAATATTATGTTCGTTTTTTATTATAATATCAAATAACTTCATCTCTCTCGAGTGTACAATATTACAAGATTTGTGTTGTATAAATATTAATGTCGATGCGGATGGTAATTTTAATGAATGAAGTAAGATTAACAGTTGACATTATTATTGAAACATTTGACGAATTATTATAATTGATGCAATGCATATTATTCCAATTGTTGTTCAAATATGTTACACATCAACAAACGAAAGTCACTAAATTACAGGCTCCTGAATTGGGACAACTGTTTGTCACTTGTAGAATTAGTACTTCCACTAAATCTCGAAGATGAACTCAGGCCTACGTACTGACAAAGATGATATCTTCCATTTCGAAGTTATATCTTGTAAATGTCGATTTACAAAACTGTGCAACTTTCTACACATAATTAAGTACAGCCTCATCATAATCCACAGCTCTAGTTTCCCCTGATTTAAGAGTGACATACTATATAACAAATATCTTAATTCAGCTGTTGTTTCGCTATTGTCTTGTGGCAAAGCATCAATCAGCGGGTTGCCAGTTTTGTTTGAGAACTCGTGTGTACAAATAATTGAAAATGACGATCTCGATTCAATAAGCAAAATTGCTCCACGTCGGACATCATTGAACGAATTTTTGTCGTCTGTTGTGTCACCTATAGTCCCTTGTCATTAAGTGCCAAAGTTATTTTAATGTCGACTTCCGTTTCCCTCCTCAAACCGAACATCTGTGAAAACCGAACAAAACGCAAAGTCCCGTGGGTGTTCGGTTTGGACATGTTTCACTGTATCTTCTTTTTTGTTATTATTTAAGTAATAATGTTCAGTAAATCATACTGCTATACATAATGAAATGTAAACATGTTAAATATTCAATGAATATAATTGATTTATTAAATTAACAATACTAATAGATTTATATTTGATTGATGATTTCAGGTCGCTAAAAAAAGAGTAAGTATTGCTTTATGTATACGGTGTATTTGCTGTCATTGTTCTGTAACTCAATTTAATGAAGAAGAAAAGTATCTTTATACGTGTATTTTGATACAGTTAAGGTTTTTTTACATAAAGTTCCTCCACGTTAAACTTCAGAAAGTCAATTCTAGAAAAATGAAAAGAGATGTCTTTATAACGTTTATTCTTTGGGAATATTGTAAACTATTATCTTCTATAGTAATGATTACTTTTAGGTAATGACGTATACCTTTAAAACTTATTTATCACTAATGCAAAACTATTGATACTACTTCCACCAATACAATAATTTGCTCTCGTTGTGTAATAACTACAGAATATTTTCATCATTTATAAAGGCCCGTCGATGTTTATAGTAATTTCATTGAAAGAGGTCCGTGCACAGTTTAGAATTTCCAGATTGGTGTTGTTTACACCCCCAATATCAGGAACTTGTCTTACTCTCATTTCAAAGTTTTCTCGTAAATTTTAAAATTCGTTCTTCCTCCCTGACTCGTCCATGAACTAGGTCCTTCTTTCTGGTAAATATGATGTATTTTGCAATGATTGCTCAAACCATAACATAATGGTGTTGATATGCAAAACTGTTAAAATTTCTCAGGTACAACGTCGTCATAATTCACAGCTCTTGTTACTCCTGATCTTAGTACGCCTAATTAAGTGATTCAATTTAACATGAAATATTAATGTCATACAGTTTCCTGTTTACAAAACAAAATTTGTCGAAAAACTAAGGATTTTCTTATCCCAGGCATAGATTACGTGACCCGTATTTGGCACAACCTTTTTGAATTTTGGATCCTAAATGCTCTTCAACTTGGCACTTGTTTGGCTTTAAACATATGTTGAGCGTCACTGAGGAGTCGTATGTAGACGAAACGCGCGTCTGGCGTAATAAATTATAATCCTGGTACCTTTGATTACTTTTTACACAACTAGGTAGATGAAATTGCTGGTGGACGATCCGTACTCGAGGGTTTTACCAGCCCAGTAATCAACACTTCAATGTTGACATGAATATCAATAATGTGGTAATTTTTATAAATTTCCTGTTTACAAAACTTTGATTTTTTCGAAAACTAAGGATTTTCTTATCAGAGGCAAAGATAACCTTAGCCGTATTTGGCACATCTTTTTGGAGTTTTGGATTCTCAATGCTCTTCATATTTCTACTTGTTTGGCTTTTAAACATATTTTGATATGAGCGTCACCGATGAGTCTTATGTAGACGAAACGCGATTTTGGCGTAGTCAATTATAATCCTGGTACCTTTGATAACTTTCGATACTTATTATTCACTTAAATAAGTGATATTTACAGTGGGATTTGTATTGAAATATTTGACGAAATATTCTAAACTTTGGAAACGGATGTTATTTCAATTGTTGTTCTTAACAAGGCTTTAACCGTCCCTTTCTTTTTTAAAATTTGTGTACTGCTCTTTAACGTAAAGGTTTCACATGCAGGTAAGTGTACAATACATTCTATTGTCCTCCATGTAATGTCATCTATTACAACTTTAGACTTTGACTTCTTCCAAACTAGACAGTCTTGAATGAGAGTGAAGTGATTCCTACATGCAAATACAGTCTACCCAGAGACATACTGTTATAGACGTTTCACCTAACGGGATAAAAGAAATATATATACTTTTTTTCTGTATGACCTAGATTCCTCTGTTTTGTTTGTATTTTAAACGATCAATCCGACCATTTTCAACATGATTTATTCAAAAGTAATCATAAAGATTGGTTAATTAGAATACGATATTTATTTTCGCTATTTTGTGCATTTTTCCTTTGTTCTTTTTTTATGAAATTATTCATATCATGCTACTCGCTTGAGATGGAAAATTATCGCTAGAAACCAAGGAGTTACGTTGCGTTTGTCATGAAATTGACAACGTCGTCATAGGAAAAATAGCGATAAACAGATTATGATTGGTCATCTCAATTCGATTGCTTTTCTCGCTTTCGCCGTCCCGGCTCAAGCGAAAAAATCGTTCACATTGAGATAATAAACAATAATGTATAATTAACACCACGTTAGGTAATCACATTATGTCTACCGCTAGTCTATTATCACCAATATGTGTAAATATAAATTATGAGCACTGTAATAACTTCTTGTTTGTAAGTACGTCATATCATGTTACTCGCTTGGGATGGAAAATTATCGCTAGAAACCAAGGAGTCACGTGGCGTTTGTAATGAAATTGACACCGTCGTCATAGGTAAAATAGCGATAAACAGATTATGATTGGTAGTCTCAACTCGATTGCTTTTCTCGCTTTCGCCGTTCCGGCTCAAGCTAGATAATCCATCACGTTGAGATGATAAACGATAATCTATAATTATCACCACGTTAGGTAATCACATTATGTCTACGGCTAGTCTCTTATCACCAATATCTGTAAATATAAATTGCGAACACTGTAATAGCTTTCTGTTTGTAAGTACGTCGACACCTCTTGAAACTTCGTAGTTGTATGTCAACACATTGTGCATTTAGCCAATGGTTATACGTTTTTGGAAAAGCAAGATATATCTTGTTAGCACCACAATATTTCTTAATCCCTTTACATAGTTGTTTTGTCACTTGTTTACTCCTTTCTCTTATTCTCGTGAATGAACCAAGGCATCCGTTCTGACGCTTCAAATTTCTAAAATAATTGAAGTACAGCCTCGTCATAATTCATGGCAATAGTTTACCCTGACTTAATAGAGCCATAATTTGTGATCATATTAAACGTACAATCTGAATAATCTCACTATATTACGAATATTTTAATTCTAATTAGTAAATCATACTGCTGTGCATAATGACATTTCAACATGTTACACATTACTTTATTTGGCCTGTTCAACATTTTTTTTGATTCAAGCGTCACTGATGAGTCTTTTGTAGACAGAACGCTCGTCTGGCGTAAATATAAAATTTTGATCCAGGTATCTATGACGAGTTTATTTATATTCAAAGAATAACATTTATTTAGTTAATAAACATTATAAATAAAGTTATATTTGATTGATAATTTCAGTGAGCTCATAGACGAGTAAGTATTGCTATTATTTTGCAATGTATTTGCTGTCATCCACCATTGTTCTGTAACTCAATTTAATGAAGAACAGACGTGACTTTATAAGTGCATCTTATACAATAATTTTTTACAACATAAAATTCCTACAACCTTTTAAATGTCAATACTTGGATACATCAAAAGTGATGTCTTATTTCCCATATTTACGTTTAATCTTCGCGTATATTGTACACTAGCATCTTCTATAGTAATGATTGTTTTTAAATAATAACGTAAATACTTTAAACTTATTCATTAGTTATGCAAAACTATTGATACTTCTTCCGTCAATATAATAGTTGTATTTATCATGATTCAAGTTAAAACTGTTGCTGTATCGATTTATGAGAATTACAGAACCTTTCCACCATTCTGTCGATGTTCATCGTAGTTTTAATGAAAGAGGGATTTTTGATGTTGGTATTGACAAATTTTATTTAGTATTGTACATAATGATTACGCACATTAATTAGCAGTTGTGTTTGTACCAGGGATAGCCGTTTTACCACATTCACATGTATTTGCTGCTCTATAAAGTAATGGTTTCATCATACCAAAGGTCATAACGAACAAATCCCGTTATATATTTGCAAAGCCCAATTAAAAACTGCCAGCCATTATTTAATAAAAAAAAATGGCCTTATACACCATCATTAAATCAATGAGAACATGAGCTCAAAATAAAAATTCAAACCAGTTGAGTAGAACTTGTATGAATATCATTTACATTAAAACATTAAAACTTTTTATGAAAGACTGAATTTGACAACAACAAATACGTAAGTTTATTAACATATCTCAAAGGTATGAACTACTGTCAAACTACTAGAACATATGTTTACCTTGATTTATCTTTATATTTTAGGACTATGAAACTAGAAAAAGCTGATGAAGGCTGATTAAAAGTGTTTCAAGAACAATATAGCATAATGTAACTGTAACTGAAAAGTTTGTAAAATAAATGAAAAAAAATAGTCAGTAGTCCTTTTAACTTGTATTGATGACTCATTGACTGGTTAACATTACCACTTGTAAGAAATTCCTTTCCAATTCATGTATTGAATCGATGAATACATGTTTATAACCTCCAAATAAAATAATCCATATGATATTGTGAATTCTTTATTCCATACCTCGCCCATTTGTCTTATTAGTATTGTATTACATAATTATCATGATTATTTTATTATCAAAGACTATTCCTTACACTTTTGCATTAATTATTTTCCATTCTTTATATGCTTTGCTCACTTTACCTATCCCTTTTTTGCGTATACTTGCCATACTGTAAGCCCCATCCAACCATTTATAAGCTCTTGATTTTATCTTGATGTCGATCCTCTATTTTATTTGCATTGATTTTATTTTGATAAAGAATTGAAAAACTCGCCTTTTTAACAATAAAAAACAAAGTGTGTGTTTACAAAATCAAAACAAACTTCATTAAAGATGCTTGATAAACGCAAACATTGTATAACTGTATATGACAACTGATAAATACTGATAACGACAAAATTCTGCGGTCAATTTATAAAAATCCTTCTTTTATATAATCATGTACATATATGAGATACTCGTGACATCGTCAAATAGAGTCCGACGATAATTCATATATGATAAAGTGTTTTGAAATTTAGATTAAAGTGCAGACCAACTATATTAATAATCAACATTGCTTTACGCGAACGAGCATAAACTATCACAAAAAATAATAGTCAAGCGGTTTAATTATTAACCGTGAAAAGGTAAAAATACTGAAAGCCAATTTTATTTTTGACGAAATATATCTTACAAGACCTTTCAAAAATATTTTTAATTTATTTCTGTCAAAACCAATATATTTAAAACTGTTGTTGGCTCTGTCAAAAGTCTCAAATATTTAAATTCTATTACTACTTCTCATTATAATACGAAAACATTGAAATTTAACTATAGTCGTTTTTTGTTTGATTTCAAATAATTTCACAACGATATTAGGTTGATAAATGTGTAGGTAAAACTTGTTTATCTTTTGAGGTATAAACGTTGGTCTACAAATAGTTTGAATTGACCAAGATATTCAAATCTCTATTAATTTTTTAAGCAATTTAGTATATTAACCATGTTAACTAACTGACGAATATATTATTACTTTGACATAATGGTCCAAATGGTTTGTTTTCCGTTTACAACAAGAGAGGAATTATTTTCAATAACTGAAATCTGACCGATAATACAAAGATTATAGACATTTCTTTTCACATAGAAAGAACTTTCGTTCACGCAGGTAGTATTATGCTTTTTAACGTAAACGATATCTTTTTTCATAAACAAATTATGAAAATTTATATGATTAAGAATTTTTCTCAAGAAACTTTCATCCATGTACACATTTTTATCATCTTCTATATCAATCACTTTTTTTATTTCTGGTGTTTCGGTCCGATCACCCAAGTAACTGTGATCAAGGACGAGATTAAAAGATAGTGTATGCACCCTCAACTTTAAGATCCCGATAAACCACAATAAACTAAAATAATGAATAGATTTGGCCTAACATCGGTTTCTTCCTTCAGGATGTTCGCTACTCTGTTTAAAAATAACAAGCCTTTTAAAAGACTGTTATACATTGAAAGTATATAAATAGAAGAATCTAAAAAAGTGGAAAAAAATGGAGGGTCCGTGTACTTGTTTTTAACCTATATAAGCTGCTAAAAATTTGGCGGGAAATAATTCTCTCTAGATTTTTCTTTCACTTAATATTGGCACCTGTTCGCTTAAAAAGACTATTAAAAAATAACAAGGATTTCATAAGATTTTAAAATATGGCTATTTAAATAATATGTATTAAAAATATGAAAAAAAGTAGGGGATAGTGGGCAATTTTTAATGTTAATACATGGATAAAACCAGAGGATGCCGAAAATCTTGCAAAAAGTCAAAAAGTAGAGGAGCAAACATCCTTAATGATGTCATTTCATATTAATAAGCTAAATGACGTACAATGTACAATTCAACCATGTTTTTACCGAAAACCAACTTCCTTATCAATTTTAAAAGCAATTCTTGTAAATTAATGATTAATTTCGAGTCTTTTCGCAGCGACATTAAAAAAACAAAATAATCATGATTCGATTATTCCCATTAACGGTGTCAATATTCGGGGTAATAAATAAAGGAAAATTTTTAGTTTACTTTTGACTTACAATGGACATTTGTAACATTATGCAAATTTATCATTTATACTGTATATTTGAATGTTTAAATGAATCGTTACAGAGGCAATATAAAAGTAATAAGCGTTTTAACGGGGGATTAACTCCAGTCACCATATATTTTGTGAGAGCCTTGGTAACTTCATTGTGTTTTTTTTTTTTTTTATTTTAAACTAAACAAAATTAATATGACCTACCATACCAGCGACTCAAAATTCTAGTGAATTCAAGCCTTCTGTATGAAAGAATGAGAGTATGAAAATCCTTTATCATGTTTATATCCTTCAAGAGAACTTGAACCTCCTGTACTGAAGTCCATAAGCACATAACAAAATCAGTTCAAATACATTTAACGAATGGATATTCCTGACTTGGTACAGGAATGTATTTCTTTTGTAGAAAATAGTAGATTGAACTTTCTTTATGACAGTATCAGAGTGTATAAGAGTACGAAACCCTTTCAAGGGACATCAAACCTTCGTTTTGGATCAATGAGAGTATGGAGCCTCTATGTTAAAAGTCAGTTTACTCATGACTGTCTGCTTTGTTCTCCGGAGATTCTGTGATGACACCAGTTTTTATTGGGCGTCCATGTTGCACAGTCTTTGGTTTTCTATGTCGTGTGTTGTGGTCTGTTGTGTGCTTGACAGTTTATCCTTATCGTTTAAGACATGATTGTTTCCGACTTTTGAATTTGAATATTTGTTTGAAATTTTTGTCCGTGAAAGATGATTTTTAGCGGTGTCCGACTAATAACGTTTAGGAGTTGCCCATGAAAAAAATTTTATCGTTTGTTTAAGCAACAAATAGAATTTTGAAATTAAAATTATAAGCAAAAATCAAACTTATCAATTGTTCGACATAATTGAAATACTGTAAATTTATACATATATTTGTGAATATCGGTGAGCTTTTATTTCAAATTTTCAACGGATTGAAAATAAATGTATATAAAGACTCCAGTAAATCCGCAAAATCTAATATCTACGACAATTTTCTCAATTCTCGAAAATTTGAATATCAGTTCACAAATAATCCTACAGCAATCAACTGATCATTTTAATGAGTTTTACTTTCAAAACACGTCCTTTGACTCTACTGGATTTTTGAGATAATCTTTTTTTATTTCATTTCAAAGTACTACTTATAATCATTGATGATGATTGAACTATGATGGACATAAGGCACCTAGGTTAAACAAATATGAGCAGCAAAACAGATATTGCACAAAAGTAATGTCATTGAACATACATAATCTTATTGCAGTGCCTCAACAGATATTTAGCAAAATATACAAGAGGAGCAATTTAGTCTCCTTCAATAATCTTGTTATAAGAAATTTTGTAAATTTAATGTGTGTTTTTACATACGGGTGATTTTATCCATCATATAATAAATAGATTGAAGGAATGAGATATAAACTTCTAATATCTCATCTTTTTGAAAGATGACAAATTTCAAAAATTTGCCGAGAATTCAAAGTTTGCACCAAAAGCACATACATCACCGTATTTCTGACAAATCAAGTTATCACAGAGTCATTGGAAAACGTTTCGGTTATAATCTTTATGATTGTTAAGAAAATAAGAAGATATTGGAACTTTATGACAAGACGTCAGCTGTTGATTTACCTAATTTTGGCTGCTCAATAAATAAGATTAAATCTAATATACAATTTGTCAAAAAAAATGTTCTCTGCTTTCATTTAATAATGTATCAACCAAAGTTACCATTTCTAGATTTAAGGATATTAGGCTGCAGAGTTTTGATCTTCAAATCACTTTTTATATATGTGAGCAGCTAAATTGGTTAGTACGCTTTAAAGTAAACCTAAAACCCTGTGTTAATGTTTCTTCATTTTATATCATTCATAAAAAACATTACCAGCATACAATAGGACACTACAAAAATAAATTGTTCTATGAAAATTGCTGGAGATCTTCATAGTTACTCTACCCTACTGGAATATTTTGCAGCTGGAGGTGAACATTGTTATAAAGTCTACAATTTGGGTAATGAATATGAAGTTTGTGTAGGTGACGAAGAATAAGTACTTCTATATATGTTTGGGTTGGTAACCCATTTTTGTCAGTATAACGGAACTACAATTATCATAGAAGTAGAGGGTTTTATATAAAAATCAGGTCATTTGATTTTTGTCATATTTATGAACTAACTATTTATAAATTCACCTTGAAGTATGGGGTTTTAATGAATGCTTCTGTAATATCTACCCATAAACGGATTAAAAGTATTTGATAAAACAAAAATTATACACATTCTACAATCATGTCATTATACATTGTTTTCAATGGAAGTGTTGCAATACTTTTTTCCAGGTGGATATATCTATTATGGGGCAAATTTAAAACAAAACATCAAAACGTTAAGTGTTCTTTTAAATAATGCACATCTGTAGATTCATTTTATACTCAACATTGATATACCGCTCTATAATCGTCGACTGATACATCCCCGTCGATTTTCAGAGATTTTAAACACTGTCTCACACAGTATCTCATGAGTATATCAATGAAAAATATAGTGGTTTTTTTTAAAGATAAGAACTTTTTTGTAGTCGGTAAACGTGAAAAAGTGATACAATAATTAAATGTTGTACATGTGCAACAAGTTACAAATATTAATAAAGTAATTAAAAATTATTACCAAGGTAAAATCTGGTAACATGTAAAAGGAAAACAACAGAAATTGCTACTTATCAACAATCAGTTCAATAGACGTATTAGAAAAGGGATTTAAAAACTGCGGTTAATATCAACACAAATGGAAGATTTTATTGTGAACTAAATAAGACATGTACGGGCATTTCGTATGAATTGATGTATGCATTTGTATTTATTTGATTTAGGAGTTCAAAAATAAACTCTAAATGATATTATTATATGAAAGGAGGTTTGAAATAATGGATTGTACGGCCACAAGATTAAATGATATGTGGAGAATGATTTAATAGAAAAAAAAATCAGTTGTATATCTACAAGTCCAGCACACACATCAACAAGTTGGTTTAATTCGTGTCTAGAATGTCTCCACAAAGTTCCAATAACTCTTAATGTTTTAAACGTCTGATGACGTGTTCCACATACAATCTACACTCTGACATTCTTCTGTTCAATTTTGTACATTGTTTTTCCTATCGCGGCTTTTGTCTGAATTGAACGAACGAAAAAAATGAATGGATCCCTAACAAATCACTATATACTATCCAACTTAGAAAGCGGATATAATAAAGAATATTCGAAAAAAATCAAAAAAATCGAAGAAAACAAAAATGCAGAACAAATAGTCAAATAGGCCTTGCAACAGGTGACAAAATATTCTCCTGACCTAAAGATATGACATCAATTTTACTTCTGAAAGCTTAACGTCGCTACGATAATATATCTGTTAAATTGTTGTGGTCAGGTATGTTGATAGAGTAAGCCGTGATACAAACAAAAATCACTTCCTTTTATGTAATACTGAAATGTAAAATGTATAACATAACACTTAAATTTAGCCGATAGTGCCCAAATGTTGTTATCTTTAAAAACTTAATTCGATAACCTCTCATTTCCGAATAATGACGAAGGAACTTACTGATTTAATAAAATTTCCTGGTCAAGAAAGACGATATAAAAGATGTCGTTTTATTTATTTATTTTGAATTGCCAGGTACACAAAAAGTATTATTTTTTTGGAATTTAAAGAAACATACTTTGTGCTATTTTCACATCTCTTTTCCAGTGTGAGAAAAATGTTTCTCCTCACTAGTGAAATATCTGTTCTCACAAATGATTAGTCAAAATTTGATTATGACATTAAAATGTTTTGTTTTCTTCTAAATTTTCTTATTGTGACGTCATGTAAAGCCGACCACGCCTGATGACGTCGCATATAAAGAACACAAGTTTCTGAAAATCTTTGAAAAAGATGGATAAAAATCATCAGAGAAACAGATTCAGACACTTTAACTCGTGTAATTCGAAATTTCTCAACTCTCGAAAGTTAAATTTTAATTATTTTAAAGGCTCTGCAAGCCTCGCGCTTTGAATAATTAAAATTTAACTGTATCGTTATACACTTGTTGCAGTGTAGGAATCTATATTTCTCTATTAGAAAAACATGATATAAGATACGGAGATGTTATATTTTCCAAAGTAGGCAACTATTAGAAAGAGACGAAATGACGTAAATACAATTGTAGATCACCGTATGCCCTTCAGCAAGGAGCAAAAACAAAACCGTATTAAAAAGATTTAAAAAGACTCAGGCATGATTAGCATATTTTAGATAAATTTCAAATGCACGACCATTTGAACAAAAACTGATGTAGAATAAAATAACAAGCAAAAAAATATTTAGATGCGATTTATTTGCAGTGTTTTTTTATCATTTCTTTTGTCATTGTACTCATATATGTTTTGTGGAATAAATTCAGTTGTTATTTAAAAAAAAAAATCTGCATGTTTAACACTCCCATAAAGTTAACTATAATAATAATGTATTGAGATAGTCCCCACTATTAAATTTAATCGTATTGGTATCTAACATCAGCGCCAGATTCGTATTGACCTCCTAACACGTCTAATGCGATGCATTTAGATAACATTTGGTGATATGTTTCTGAAAAGTTCAAAATATTAGTTTATAAATCACACAATTAAAAGGGTAAAGCAAAATAGTATAGACATGGCATAATCACCAGTGTGACACGAGTTATTTTCATATAGGATATTCTATATGTCACTATCATGTCTTTCTTACTAATTATCTGTATTTTTTATGAACAGAAATCAGATCACAAAAAGTAATATCACAAAGTTACTGCACTCCGAGGAAATTTCAAAGCGGAAAGTTCCTAATCAAATGGCAAAAAAAAAATGATAAAAAACATCAAACGAATGGACAACAACTGTCATATTCACCTACATAAACACTACAACGACAAAATAGTCCATTTCTGAATAAATATATGCTTGCTTTATCATACATCTAGCTGGTTTAAATTTAATGAGTTATACATGTAGTACTGTTACCGACTTTTCCAGGTAAGAGTAGGGTTGGACCCTCGCTTACATATTTAACACACTATATCACAGTCGGTGTATTCTTGTCAAAAATAAGGAGCCTTCAATTCAGTATTTGTCTCTTTTTGCAGTATATCATAATTATATATCGTTCATAGTTTTTACAAATATCAGGTTGTTAGCATTCTCGTTTGAACATTTTTACAGTTGTCATCTGATAGCTTATGATGTTGATGTTGCTAATCATGGAAAACTATGTACGGTGAGTGACCTATATATGTTAACATCTTTGGTTAAGAGCAGTCTCATCTGCCATTATACCACATCTCCTTATTCACAACATTTATTCTGCATAGTGTACTTACAATATTTTGAATCATACATTTGTTCGTTTTTAAGATTTTCACATGATACCAAATGTAATTTAATATGATAAGGATTTCAATGCATTACATCATACTAGTTATTACTATACATACACTATATGGATCACTCAGCCCCGATGTCCCTAAATAAATTAGGGATATAACCCTACCTTATTAGATATTCATTGCATCAGACTATCTCCTGTCGTCAGCGTCGTTATTGGTGTTGTGACATTAATATTTCTTATATTAATTGCCGGTTTAGCATGGCAAATCTGCATTGTTAGACAGGTAAGAAACTATAAGATGGGTAGCACTCCTAACAAGAAATATAACGTAAGTGCAAGTTAAGTATCATATTTTACACAAACAATCAAGTTTGGGAACTGTTGGTAGGGATGTTAAGAATGTTACGTGCTATAATACCACTGTAAAAAGGGATGATCATTATTCTCTAATAAACCTTAAATATTGTTTTAAAAATTGAAGTAAAAAAAGTGTCTTGACCAACTTCCAACGGAGTTCATTTGTGTTATTCATGCCCACCGTCATTTTACAACAAATTTATGAAATTTTGGAAGTCTTTGAATAATTCTCTAGAAAATATTTCAATGGGTTTCCTAAGCGCTCCTAAGTTGACTTCCTTCACCTGCCTTGTGCCCACAAAAGGTCAACCTAAATCTGGGAAATGTAATAGTACTCGTTCCCCTAAAGTAAAAAAAACACAGTAAAATAACTATTTAACGCAAAATTAATAAGGCATTCACTTGTATAATCACTGTACAATAAACTTATGATGCAAAACTATCAATAAAACAATAATTAAATGACACAACTTCGAGCAATACTATGATGAACTTTCGAAGCGATTTATCAATAATGTTTTTTATTACGTATCGGATAGAAATTCAAATTTGGAATTTCATTAAACTGTTAAACAAAGATAAAATTCTCATACAAGTTAATTTATTAGAAATACTGTGTCGGGGTAGCTTCAAAACTTTAATAAAGGGAGATTTATAACATTTTAAATCTGAACATCATGATATTGTCGATGTAATCTTAATTTACAAATGTTGTTACTATTTCCTTGAAAAAATACAGTGTGCATTCTTTAAACTAGTCAAAATGAACAAGATTTAGGATAATAAGGAGGAATTCTAGTTTTACAATATGAATAAACACTTAAACTCTTTAGAAAATGCAAAATCATAATTATGCCCAAAAAAAGTAGAAAAACAATTGTTTCTTGCGTTGAAATTTGAAAAAAAATCCAGGTGTCATTTTTCTTTTAATTTTATAAAAAAATGCACCGCAAAAAATAAGACAAAGGTATTATCATTGGAAAAACCATTGTTTAGCCTGCAGTTATGCCGGTCCAGTAAAGTCGTAAAACGAGCACATTTTTCTTGATTTTCAACTCCACTAACATTCGTGAATGATCTGCTCAAGTAAACTTAATTTTCAAAAAAAAAACCTCACCAACAATTATATTTGAATATGCATGATATGAACGTGGTTATACCCGCGTATATTCAAGTAAGCATCTACGACTAGCTTGCCTTTCAAGTTGTTAATATCGTGTATATCAAATTCATTTAAAAACTATTTTCAGCTGCATCTGTAATACATATTAAAAAAAAATCAAAATGAAAATTCATCAAACCTGCATATGGAGTATATATCTCCCAATTCATACTATAGTAGATGGCTTGTATTTTCTATCATGATTTTCTTGATAGAGAAATGCTGCTCAAATAGCGGTTCATTTTATTTTTTAATTTCCGACAGAAACGCGTTCCGTAATAGATATTACTACACTGTTGGTTTTTTTTTTATTTCTAGTCGCAAATATTACTGTAATATCAGCAATGCACATACAAGAAATACAAGAAATACCAGACGGAACCCAGAAATATTTGATTTCATACAGATTATTTTTCTTTTACTTAATGGATTCGCATTTGATAATTGTTTAAGACTTATAAAAAAACCTGCATTAAACCTGTTATTTATAAATGTATGAGTACAGTCATTTTTTTAAATGAAACATTTCACTTGTTCAATACACCAACAGAATCATCTTTCGATAGAAAAATCATTACAAAATGACTATACTTCGTTAAATGTTTAAATTTTCTCTCAGATTTATTTTATTCTCATCATCTATCCTATTCATTCAATTTATTATATTTTTAACGGACTTTTTTTCATGATAGTTGTCTGCCATAGAGTGGTTGAATTGCCATTTACCATATTCAGATCAAGTTGTAAGAACTGCTTCTCTTTGGCTACATGATGTAATTCATAACAATACCAAACAGTTGTCAGAAAATCTCACTGGAGATCAAACAATAAAATATTAATTAAGTACGATACAAAACACAGACTTATGCTAGCATACAATAAACTATGCTTTGACCATTACAATTGCTCAAATAAAACAATCTGAATGAGTCGCATAGAAATCTTCACTGCATATATTTACAATGGCATATTAGAATGGTGTCATGTGTTCTTACTGTTGTGGCATTAAATTTATCATAAATCATTTCAAACCTGTTCAAACGTTGATTCTGAATCAGCTTTTTTTGTAGTGATGTATAAGTACCCTACCACGTCTACTCTGTGTTTTTGTTTGATTATTTCTATTCGTATCAATCTAATAAGTTGAGTATATTCAACTGATTTTAAAAGTTCGTTTTTGCAGATTAAAACATATTATTTGCCAAAATATTAACTGAATTCACAAAATCGGGAAATAACCGACAGTTTATTATAAAATAGGTTGCGGGTACGCGTAGCCTACGGAAGTCAATTCGGCTACGCGTACCCGCATGTCGTTACGCGCAGACACTGCCTATAATGAAATAACATGTTTATATAATATAAGCAACAATTGTACATACCTTATCATCACTCTTGAGGAAACTTCTGCTTCTGACTTGGTAAGTGTTGCATGCTATATGTTTCACAAGGAAGTGTGTTGGTGCTTTAGTCGTTAGGCTGAGGACACGAGATCTTTGTAACACGAACATTTTTAACAATGATAAATCAAATATAATTGTTGATCTTTTAAAGCACACAGGTTGTTATAAATGATATGACAGTTCCATCCGGAGATAAAATAAAACAAAATATTTTAAAAGGATTACTTTTTTTGAATACCTTGCTTATTTGAAGGTCCCTGTCAGTGTGATGATATGATAATTGGGGTATACCGTCGCTATCAAATGCAAAAAATATGGCTTTTTGTTTCGGTGGGAACAACACCTGTCTGCATTGGAGTAATTGAATATATGTACAAATAAAAAAGAGATATAGAGCAGTATGCATATATAGAAAAAAACCAAGCCGAAAAAAACAGTATTTTTTAAATAAATGATAATGACTTTAGTTGAAAAATATGAATTTGATATAATAAAGAATGTAAGTTTTTATATGATCCAATTCAAACATTTGATTACGGATTTTTTATAGTTAAAAATGTACATATTATTGAAACATTTAAAAAAAAAATTTTGGAGAATTGGGGGATTCTAATTGAAATGGATTACAGAATTCCCTTAAACAGGCACATACATGTACATGTAATTAGCAATTGATAATTTTAATCAAGATGAAACTATTGATATAGAAAATTAAACAGGAGGAAGAAAAACAAAGTAACGGTCTTCTTTTCTCAAATGTAAAGAATTCCAATACACGTATCATATTTGTATAGGATTTTGAAGCTTGTGTTCTCATGTTTTACAAACCAGACTTGAAATTAATTTTATATCTTTTAATGACATGACTTTAAATGGTTACGAAACTACGTTTAATGTATAGATATAAAAAGGAGACAAATCAGACATCAATCCATCAGATCCGAAATAAGGAGATGTGGCATTATCTTAAATAGTTTCACGAAGTCATTTTACATGTATACGGCCTTCAACAATGATATTAACTTAATTGTGTCAAACTGCAATTTGAAATATTCTGTGACTTAGAGTAAAAAAATAAATCGAACCTTATTTTTTTTTTTTTTTTTTTTTGTGCCTTGCTTTGCGCAGATTAGTTTCTCTATATGCATACAGTTTAACCTCTTCGAGATTTGGTCACATACACGAAATTAACAAAATGATGCTGACAAGATGCATTATAATACATGTATGAAGAAAAGTACAAGGCATGCTGTACATTCTATAGTAAAACGAATCATGCTAGTGTCATGTTTTCTCACAAAAGAAATAAAACCAAAAAATCAAAATCATCTATATCATCTTTATTTAAATAGGTATATTTAACTTTCTGTAAACATTACAAGTGCCATTCTTCGTCGACAACCATTGCAATAACCCCATTTGTGTGGACATTGTAGAATTATTAATATAGCTGCAATGTTGGTGCAAGGTTAAGTACATGTATCTATTATTGTTGAGTATTCGTCCTGAATATGTATAATAAATTACGCACTGGAAAACAGTCCACCAGGAACCAAAAAAAAAATAGAAAACTAGTTGCACAATTCAAACCCCGAAAACGACAATCGTCAGCTTTTAATAAAATTACTTATAAATTACCAAACATGAAAAATTTAAATAGGCTTATTTAAGGTAGATGGGGTGCCTAAATTATAATCCATAGAATCTTTTAATAATTTGCCAAAATGTAGTTCATATCCTGCTTGTTTAAAAACATTAATAAAAAGAATGAGTCACCGGACTTATTTTCACACTACAGGTTGTGCAAAATTGTCAAGATTTTGTATAGATTATGCATGGAAAACCCATTTTTCCGCCATAAAACGCATACCACACCATAGAATTTTGAGATAAAATATGAGAAGATAGCTCCAATATTATGCTTTCAGATGCTACGTGTAAAAATGGGTAAATTCCTAACACATTCTATTGTAAAAGTAACACTATCTGAATTATCTGCCCTTGTATTTGAGTTGCCTCCCCTTATTTGACAAAGTTGGAAAAAATGAATCAAACAAAAGAATTCTTATTGTTGTAAAATACAATCATATATATGATCAAACATGGCATTTTCTATATTATAATGAAAATTCTTACACATGAATTACCTACTACTATAAAAATTTGCACATTTCATCAAAGAATTAGACCTCGTTTTCTAGTATTTCAAAATCCAAAATGGAGGAAGACACCCTATCTACCTTAAGAAGAAAAAAACAAAGAGAAAATAGAGCGTGTAAAGCACACAAAATAGATGATGAGGAACACTTAAATCCTTCATCAGCAAACCAGCAGTAATACTAGAAATATATGTTAATGAAGTTGTAACTAATCATCGTAATTTTAATAAACTTGACTCTAAATCTAAATTGAAAACTGTTTTAGTTCATAAAAAGACAATTTGTCTAGTGTTGTGGCTGACTGAATAAAGCAATCCAGGGAGATGCGAAAGTAAGGTCCATGTTGGTCAATTATCTATGTACTACATTTTAATATATTATTGATATTAACTTTACTTGTTTATAAAGTTTCTCAACGTATTGTACACATGTTGTATATTTCTTGTGTACAAATCTATAAAGTTTGCAATATAACCTTTTTTTTATATAAAGTTGTAAATAAAACTTTTACCTGTATGAAATATTTGCTACTGGACGTTAAAAAAGCTACAATCAATCAATTATACCAATATTAAGTGTTGTTTCAGTTAAATTCATTGAAGAGCGGTAAACTTGTGCAATAGACAGTCTAACCGAATTCTAACATCGCAATTGAAATCACAAAATATTTTGTTACTATATCTGATGATCGAATCACAGCTCAATGACTGCATGTACAAACAACGCTAATATCTTTTTGTGATTTATTACCTGTCAATTAAAACAATGTACATGAGAAAAGATAGTGAAGATAATTGACAACCGATGTTTTAACAAGAATTTGATTTTTACACTGGTACATATATAAGCCTCCGTCAGTGATCTTTTCTTTCATTTTTGTATTCTTTAAAGATCATAGTATTTTTATTTGTTCTTCTGAAAATAACGAAATGAGGTCGAAAAAAAGAAATTTCAAGGCATAATTTTTATATAATAAGCAATATTTTTTTTCGGGAATTAACAAGGTTTTTCCATGACTTTTTATCTTAAATATGTTCGGGTTGAATCAGTTATAAGTGACAAATGGAGCATATATTTAAGATTAAACGAATATTGTGAACAGCTGATGACTTGAAAGCACGTGGCAATAACCGCCTTCTAAGAGCACATGTTATTCTATTTAAATAAATCAGGTGTCATCTTGGTTTATTGTATCTTCACGGCAATCAGTATTTACGAAAACAATTTTAAAATGGCAAATTCACATAATTTCAATTTAAGTTTACTCATTGGTGTCAAATCAACATAAACTGATCTCTCAACAAAAAGTTAGGTTAAGGCTTCATAATTCACGTACAAAACAATGCAAAAATTTCACAATGTTTTATTATCAGAGAAATTACTCCATCATGTACAAAGTGTTCCAGGTGCATATCAATACATTTACAAATTAATAAACATATGGCAACCAATGTACCGTTATCTAACGTTCATGGATCGATCCCGCCCACCCGATCTCCTATGGACAGCAGTGGGCGTGGATTCCACGCTATACCGTGGACCGGTCGGTGGGCGTGGACCACAGATGTCCACCCAATGCACACGACATACGTGAAAAAGTTGACAGGTGGGCGGGCGTGGACCGACATGTCCACCAATGCACACGACCACAGTGGGCGCATGGAAATGACAACGTCCACGTGGGCTGTAGTGTATGTCGGTTTGGTAACTGAACTATTTTGAATAATTTATGGTAAAAGACTTACTAAAAGTTCCAAGTGATGAAGTTGAAATCATCTGCAGTTGGTTGATTCTTTTTGTAATATCTGTGTTATAGTTGATGACGGATTTTTCTAGTTGTTGTTACATGTACCACATTCCCCTCCTCTTTTTCTCAAAAATGATCTACGCTAAAGGCCTGTTTATCCCCGATGCACTTTCGCGCCAGTAAGAACCCTATTGTTGTGGGGATGTATAAGTACAATGCCACATCCACTCTGTGTTTTGTGCTTTGTATTGATCTGTTTAGTAAAGCCCTTTTCTCAATTATTTTAGGTTTTTTTCTATGTTTTGGGGTTGAGAGTGACAACCGCGTTCGCAGAACTAGTATACCCTTTTGTTTAGGGACAAGCTGAAGCCCGTCCCCGGATACGGAATTTTCTGTGTTGAAGACCCATTGGTTTCCTTGTGTTGTTTTGCTCTTTGGTCGGATTATTTACCCTTTGACACATTCCTGGTTTCCATTTTCAATTTTATTATCACCGGGTTGTACTTACAAAAGCAACTCGACAGGTGACACATTTTAAGTATGATCTGCTCACCCTTCTGGAGCACTTATATCAACCAGGGTTTGTGATTTGGGTCGTGTTGCTCAGTTTAGTTCTCCTTTTTTCGTATTTTTCGCCTCTCTTTTATAAATACTAAACAAAGATTTTTGTATTCATATTATGATTTTCTATGGTGCATTTAAATCCCTTGTGTATGTTTGATTTACATGTACACCCTGTTTGATCTGTGATCTTATAAAAACTCTTTAAATCACGAATTCTTAAATTTCAAAAACTGTACTACGTAACCTTATCTTATATGATGAACTGTTATGATAGCTTTGTGTACACTAAATATCAATTGTCTATAGTGGACAAATGCAACACAACACACTACTTATTATAAATGCTCAATGCGTATCCACAATTGTTTTAAACATATATCGTTTGTAAAGTACTTAACATTGAAATGGGAGACAATAACAAACTATGTAATTTGGTAAGCTCTTTTAATTAATAAATATAATAAATATTCACGAATAACAAACCCCAAAACATGGGAAAACGTATCTTTAAAAAGTATAAAACAACACAAAATATCATGTCGTTAGTACCAAAGTATGCTGAATAGGGGGCCCTTAGATTTCAACTTTTTTTGTATGTTTATGGGTAAATTAACTTTAAACACTTTGAAACGACACAAAATATATCTCCTGTCGTCAGTTTTTAAGTATGCTAAATAAAGTGCCCTTAGATTTCAACTTTTATTTATGTTTATGGGGAAAATAATGATTTATATTATCAGGATTTTTCAAATCGTAAAAATTCAAATCGCATTTAAGTCTAAAATAACAAATTCGCAATAATAAATGCGCGCAATAATTTCTGAATTTACAGTAGATTGACCAAATGACAAAATCAAAGCTCAAACACGAGTTTATACTTCGATTACATGATTTAATGTTCAATGTATTTATCAGCATGTGTCAGTGAATGACGATTATAGGCGGGTTCTCACTATTCTGATCATCTAAATTAATTACATTTGGCACTAAATTATTTGAAATCGTTTAAGTTTGTCTCTATTACTGTACAAGAACCCAAATATGTCCCTTTTAGTGCAGCGGTTGCTTCATTCATTAGTTAACCGATTTGTTCTAAAATGCACTTAACATCGTCTTCATGTGCGATTTCGCGAACTTTAACCTTTTCTCCTTCGTGTTCAAATTTGAATACAGACTCCTGTAGTTGAATATAAAAAAATCTATGTTCATCGATAACAATAGCGAAAAATTGACATTTGGTGGTCAAGGGGTCATCAACTCGTAATAAATTCGTCTGCAAGATTACCAATTGCAGCAAAGCCTGCGCAACGGCGCTGTCGTTCAAAATTTTGATACTTTTTGTTTCAACACACCCAATTAGTTTATCACCTTTAGCTATGCAATAATCAAATCTGCAGTTCGGGAGAAAATTGCAATTTATATTTTTGTCTACCTCGATGTTTCAGCCTAACGATGCACACAGTGGAATAAGTAACGCATATAATACCAGCCTACTTGCGCATTCTGTTGCCGTGAGAGACTTTAAATGTGAAATAATTTCTTTATCATTATTTTGCTTGCTTGTATGTTTTTGCACAGACTTAAAAACTTTTCTAACACCTTTTCAGCTCAAATGGCAAAATATGTCGGCATTTCAATTTTTCGAACTTATTTATCAAAATCAAAGTATTCTGCAATATTTGGTATAGTCCATTTACTGCATGATTTAACAATGTCAGATTTTTTCGACTTTGGAATATTTTCATTTCGATCTCGTAAACGATTATTAATATGGAAAATATCGTCTGCTGACACTTGTAGTGTGACAGGCCTATTGTCGACCTTATTTTTTGTCGTCCCTTTTCTGTTTTCTACCTGCATCGCTATCACTGTATCTGCTCCTGGTTCTGTTGAGCCATCCATCCCCCATCTCCCAGAGCTTCCGAAAAGTCTGTTGACTTTTCGATTCTCCGGACTGTTGACTTTCGATTCTCCGGACTGTATCCCTGTATGAATTATCAATATCTGATTTTATTGATGTTGGATTTGTAACGATATCTATTTTCCGATTAATTTGATCATTTCCCACATGGCTCGACATATTGTCTTCAGACATTGATGTTGCGCCAGGTTCGTTATTGTCAAATTCAGTTGCTTCCTTCTCTTGTTCGTATTTTTCCTGAACCTCTTTTGAACTTCCGGTTACTTGTTCTGTTCGGCTCTCCATCGTTTTATCTGCGAATAGTTCCTTTTCAAACTTGATTTTTTAACTGGGATTCAAATCTATTTCATTTGGAATATCGAACCGGGGCTGTGACTTCCAATGATAAACGAACTTTTCCGAAGGAATTGGTTTTCAAATACTCGGACTCATTTCTTCGTCGGACGAATCAGAAACTATTTTTGCTGTAGGCGGGCAGAATCAGTATCAGAAATATTATATGGTTCTATATATTTAGATCTTTCTTTTGGCCATGTGTCTGCCCGTGACATACCCACCTGATTTCGGTCGTTAAAATCCATATTATGTGGTTGGGTTTGGGGTTCTTTAACATTAAAATGTTTATACGTTTCCATTGTATTTTTACTTCCACTAATCTCAATAAATCCGCCTTTCTTCTTTAACAACTTGTTCGCAAATTCATTTGCCAGATATTTTGTATTAATTTTAGAATTTATGCATACATTATTTGTTTGAAAATTATGCACTCTCTTGATACTAGATAGAAAATGTGTCCACTTCTTTTCGTTTTCGAAAGTACGCTGCTTCTGTTGTGTCTTTCAATGTTTTCCACCTAGGTAAAACAAATATTAAACCATGAAATGACTTTTACCTAAAAAAAAAAAAACATCAAGCCAACTAAGGTGTCAGACTTTGTAAAACGTCATCAGTGTCTGAGCAGAAAGTTGATGAACCAGGGTTACGTACATGTATGTCAAAGAACGTCTCGTCCTTTTTCTAAAAAAAAAAGTTCATCGGAAGGTACCAAGACCTTGTTGATAAATATTCTGTATCAACTTCACAAACAATACAGGATTGTCTTGATGTGTAGATTATGCGAACTGGCGTTGTTTATCATCTTAACAACGTGTTGTATTGTGTTTTCATGTGTCTTTGTTCTATTATCAATATTACTTTTACTGTTGGATTGTTTTCTGTGATATTTATTTAACGTGGGTCGGTACTTATACATCCCGTCAAAGTGTTTGTATTATCCTTCATTTTTGCTAGTGTGTTTTGTATATGCGACTTTTAGTGTTTCGTTGGTTCTTATAACGTGACTCCGGTCAGTATGTTTTTGTTCTATTATATCTTATTATGTTATATTTCTGTTATAAATTAAAAAATACGTGGAACCACAAGTGTCAAAATTATCTAATACGTAGTGGAATGAATTATTTGTGGATTCTCATAAATTCTATAGAACTTTTGGACTGTTTCTAAAATTAATTCTTATTTACTTTTGATTTTTTAACCCTGTATGCTAACACTGTCCATGTGAAATTTTAAAGTTGTATGCATAAACATTGAACGACAAAAATATGTGACTTATAAATTTTCTGAAACTGTTTCTTTGAAAATTGTACGTTACACGACGAAAACTGCTATACCCATAGTTTGACTATTTTATTTATCATGTCTGTAAATATAACGGAATTTGTACAAAGTGAAAGGTTAAGCCCTGTAAAACCAGGTTTAATCCACCATTTTCTACATTTGAAAATGCCTGTACCAAGTCAGGAATATGACAATTGTTGTCCATTCGTTTTTTATGTGTTTTTTCATTTGATTTTGCCATGTGATTAGGGACTTTCCGATTTGATTTTCCTCTGAGTTCAGTGTTTTTTGTGATTTTACTTTTTACGTTATTCATAAAAAATAAAACGATTATTGTTATTGATTTTCATATGGCTCACGCTTATCCAATATTCAAAGACTTTTCTTGTTCGAATTATTTTTCATTTACAATTCAGAGGCCTTTTATAACTTGCTACGCAGTATGCGTTTTGCTAACTATTGAAGGTGAAATTTTCAGTAACCGCTGATATTTACTTTTCACTTTATACATAAAAGTCGATAAATAACTGTAACAAATGACCATGCATAAATCTATCAATAATCTATATGAAACAAATAAATTGTTAAATTCTATGACAATATAGAATATTCATATTATGTTGTCAGAATGACCTCTATTCATTTATAACATTGATGCTATGCAATTTTTATCTTCAGTTCGGACCGAAATTGACTATTACTTAATTTTGATGGAAAATGCCAAGTAGCAAGTGTTTGGACAATGGTCAAACTACGTAGACAATTTTGAGTGTTGTTAAGTTATTTGAACAAAACAAATTAGTTATATTGACATTTATGAATATCTTAAATTATATAAATTATGATTGTTGTATATCATGTTGTATATATTTTCAAAAACAAATTGTTCTATATTATATTTCATTAATAGCGAGTTTCTTGATCTTTCTAGGTGAGTTCTTAGTTTGAAAATAATTTATATCTAAAATTTTATTTTTATTTTTATTTTGGAAAAGTTAAATAAAATTAATAAGTAACTAATATTTCAGTATTCTAACTTACAAGGTTTACATTTATAACAACAATTATTTTATTATTCAACAATTAATTGTAATTACATATTGTACTTTATTAATGTTTTCAATTTATTTTAACTTTGAAATTATATTGTAAAATTGTAATGTCATTACTTTGATGTTTTCTTTTTTAAAATATCGAGTTTCTTGATCTTTCTACTTGGTTTACTTTCCTGTGGCGTTCCCAGCCTTTCTACTGTTAGTCTTACCCCTCAATTGTGCTGAAAGGCAAACCAATTGAAAAAGTATTCAACATACAAAACATCAAGTGAACACAATATCTAATCTATTTTACAAGGACGTATTTATACCTATTTTGTTTTGATAAAATACGTCCTCGTGTTTTTTATCGTACTTCAGTCGTTTCTTATGTTGTTATCTGCGTGTGAACCTACATTTTCAAATATTTTATTTGAACGGTAAACTGCTTAAAATTGCAATGTTCAATGCGAAAGTTTCATAAAAAACTAAAAAAGAAAAGGAAAATAGTGATTATTACTGTAAAATAGCTCGGTAAAATGTATAGCCAAGAGCGAGCGAGACATTGCGTAACCAAACAGATGCCAAACATATAATTTATTCTAAGAGACCATGACTACAGTTGTGACTATAAAAAAGGTGTAATAAACTGAAAAGTTTCTTTTAAGGAGGCCTAGGCATCTTCAATCCGTAGAATTTTTTTATAATTTGTCAAAATGAAGTTTTATTATGCTTTTTCAGAAATATAATAAATAGCCTGGGTCGCCGGACTTTTTCACACTACAGGTTGTGCAAATTATCCGATTTTGTATAGCTTATGCATAAAAAAAAATGTGGTCACCGAACTTGTTTTCCTGCTACAAATTAAAATAAGTAAATTTACAAAACTTTCTATTTGAAAAAAAATACTCTATCAGAGTTATCTCCCCTACAATCTTAGTTATCCCCCTTAAGCTTATTAGGCAAATGTGAAAAAAATGAATAAAACACAAATATGGTGGTTATTATTAGAAACTACAGCCGTAAATATCATGCTAAACACATCATTTTCTATATTCACCTCCAAAGTCTTATACATGAATTACATCCTTCTCTCAAAATTGGCACATTTCATCAAAGATATAGACCAACTAGTCTATGCAACTTTAAAATCCAAGATGGTGGAAGACACCCAAACCACCTTAACAGATATAATCTTTCCAAAACAAATGTTATGATCATGTATCAGGTCTTTGTTTTGTTTTGTTGACTTGCTCTGATTTTTTTATGTAGCCAGGGGTGGGTAGAGTTTGTTTTCTTTGTTAAGATAATTATTATTATCATTAGTATTTTTTCAAAGAAACCAGAGCAAATATGGATTCATAGATTGGTTGTTGGTTGCTTAACATTCAGTGGAGGATTCATATATAATTACCTTTTAATAAATGTATTAGCGATTTATATTCTATCATTCTTAAAGACAGCATAGATAAGAGTCTGAGACGTTAATCTGCATATCTAATAAAAGAAAATATAAATATTTAAACTACACGACTTATCACAGAGGTTGATCAGGTTCCCGGTCAATTTATTTCACAAA
Organism: Mytilus edulis; assembly: GCF_963676685.1. NCBI lineage: Eukaryota > Metazoa > Mollusca > Bivalvia > Mytilida > Mytilidae > Mytilus > Mytilus edulis. Next base: position 12,190,755 of record NC_092355.1, read on the forward strand.
AGGGGCATGTTTATAGTCTCTCGAACTCTACCTTTTATCACAGTATCCCAGTTTTATGTCTAAGTCTTTCGGTCATGACTTATTTCTGAACAGATCGCAAGATAAAAGAAACTGTAATACTTCCCACTGGGGTTTTAGCAATGATCAATCAGATTGACTTCAAGAATCAACTTAAATTTAAAAATGGTCTTTTCATGTGTTAAATGTTCTCTCGGTTACAATTAAAAAAACATCATGTAAATGGATGCTACGAATTCAAAACACAGAAAAGGGACACATGTTGTGCGAGTCATATTGTTAATGCATTCGTCACAACTCGGACTATTCCGTACCCTAATCTAGGAGAGTAGCGGATTCTACCGAGGATTTGCGAATGATTGTTACGAATTCAAAACACAGAAAAGGGACCAATGTTGTGTCACGTGTCATATTGTTAATGCTCCAGCATAAAATAATGAGTACGAACATATATAAAAAGTTTATAACCATCATTATATAATTGCTTTATTTTTAAAGGTAACATAACCTAAATAACTATGTGTTTGTCATATGCATGTAGCCCTTTGTGTGTTTTAAGTGCTTTACATCTTTGTTTTCAAATTTTTGCTTCGAGCGTTCCAAGTCCTAAAGAAGATAATTTCGGATGTTAAGATTTATAGTGTTATATTCATTATCTGAAATAAAAGAAGCCAATTTACAATCGTTTGCAAGACAGTTGAATTAACAAAAAATACAAGTCATTGAAAGCGGTAACCTTTGTAACCCCGCCACATTCTGTTTTGTGTCTGTCCCAAGTCAGGAGTCTGTAATTCTGTGGTTGTCGTTTGTTGGTGTGTTACATATTTGTGTTTCGTTCATTTTTTTGTATATAAATTAGGCCGTTAGTTTTCTCGTATGAATTGTTTTACATTTTCATTTCGGAGCCTTTTATAGTTCATGCGGTATGGGTTTTGCTCATTATTAAAGGCCGAACAGTGACATATAGTTGTTAATTTCTGTGTCATTTTGTCTCTTGTGGAGACATATTAAGAACATGCGTATTCACTTCAAACACGGGGAAACATTCTACGACTCTGCATAGCACGTGATACAAACGTTTGTATAAAGTTAAGAACTTCAAAAATATTTGCCCTCAATCATTACACTTGTCAGTTTAAACTTCCATTTTCGAAATGAGCATCTGGTTAAGTACAAAGGGTTGAAGTTCCATTAATGTTATGATAATATTCAACTACCAGTTTGTGTGTTAAGAAAATGTGTCCCAGCCGGAAAATTGACACTAACAATATAACGAAGGTCAGTGTATTTTTTTTGTATTTATTTTTTTTATGAATTAAGGATTTTTAATGCACCTTTTGTTTTTCAATGTTTGCCTAACATTCGGAATACTCTAGTTTTGTCCATGCAGTGCCATTAAAAAGTTTGCCCGCCAACCATTTCTTTTTTTTAATGATATTTTACATTTAATTTAAAACGTAGTACATTTTTGTGTTTTTGAAAATCCTTTTTATTTTTTCATTGTTTTTGAAAGAAAAAAGATGATAGTAATAAATGAAGTCTAGAGAGAAAAAGACCCTGTCAAAATTTCAATGGGTTTTATTGCAATAACAAGCACTAGGAATATTCATTTTTTTTCTGTTGGTTTTTTTTTTGGAAAAAGAATAGCTAGATTCCTCACGTGCATCGCTATATAGTTGTTATAGAAAAGACCAAGACTTCTGGAGAATTATAAGAATCCGTGTTGGATAGAAGATGGACACCTTCGTTGTCTCCCATACTTCCACATTTTTGGTGTATGTAAATCAGGAACGACAGATTTATTCCGCCGGTTGATGATACATCACCAGATTATGCAAAATAAAGGATTTATGAAGAAAGAAACTTGGTTCTGGTCATGGAAACGGTATGGAGAACGTAAGTTGTCATGGAAACGGTATGGTGAACGTAAGTTGTCATGGAAACGGTATGGTGATGTAGGCTGTCATGGAAACGGTATGTTGAACGTAAGATGTCATGAAAACGGTATGGTGAACGTAAGTTGTCATGGAAACAGTATGGTGAACGTAAGCTGTCATGGAAACGAGATGGTAAACGTAAGTTGTCATGGGAACGGTATTGGGAACGTAAGTTGTCATAGAATCGGAGGGTGAACATAAGTTGTCGAGGAAACGATATGGTGAACATAAGTTATCATGGAAACAGTATGGTGAACGTAAGCTGTCATGGAAACGAGATGGTAAACGTAAGTTATCATGGGAATGGTATTGGGAACGTAAGTTGTCATAGAATAGGATGGTGAACATAAGTTGTCCAGGAAACGATATGGTGAACGTAAGTTGTCATGGAAACGGTATGGTGAACGTAATCTGTCATGGAAACGGTATGGTAAACGTAAATTGTCATAACAAAGAAATTGCATAAAAGGCCGTTGTTTAAATACACTGTATTTGAACTTTGATTGCTAGTTGTCTCATTGGCAATCATATACCAGGCACCCTTATACATGGTTACTTGTTATATACCAGGCCTCCTTATATATGGTTACTTGTTATACGTCAATCATATACCAGGCATCCCTATATATAGTTACTTGTTATACGTCTAGATGTCAATCATATACCAGGCATCCTTATATATGGTTACTTTTTATACCGATAGATGTGAATATGTCATGCATATCCAAAAAGGGAAACGCTTTAATGAGATTTATCTATTACAGCACTATTGACTATTATAAAACATTTGAGTTGCGAATTTAATTTTTGTTTACGCTTCAGTTTCTGAACATCCAGAAATTATTTCATTTCAGAAAGGTTAGTATCCGTAAGAAAAATTACAGCAAAATGAACAAACAACTTATTTGTATTTGAATATATCATACACAAGTATGGTGATGCTTATGTGTGTCGTTACTTTTTAAAAGTCTTGAAATGAAGATGGTTTCCGAATATTCCCCGTCATCCAATTCGGATTTCGATTATCGTTTTCTATATAATCACACGATCAGGAAAGCAACGATTTAAAACAGTTCAAACGACAACGCACCACAATGTTATTAAAACGAAAAACAAAATTGTATAACTTATGGCTAGCAAACTTAAGTTCAGGACGAACGGAAAATGAAAAGAATATCTTGACGAAACCAGTTTATTTAAAAATTTACTTTCCACAATAGCAATTAATAGTTTGCCGTTGTTAATTTGTAAAATAAACACGAAACTCCGACTCGATTTCCCGAGATTTCTCAGATGTCTTATTAATATGTATGAACTTGAAATATAAAGTGGGCTCTTTCTATAAGAGAGATTATGTATAATTACAAGTACATGTATAACATTGCAAAAAAGAATTTTTAAGAGTGCAAAAATTGCATAACAAATAAGTTTTACTGTGCTTGGTTTTTTTTCTCAGATTCACATGGTCAAATTTCAACACGGAAGAATTTTATCGACCTATTTGATGTGTTACCACAACGACTTACATATAGATATGACATAGATATGTACTATTCACACTTTGTGACAGGTAAAATAATATTTATAACACTATTCAAATATTGATAGTTAAAAACAAAACATTGTCATGTTTCGAATAAAAATTTACATTAGGAAAAAGTTCTTATCTTCTACCAAAAGTTATCAAGGTACCATGTCTAAAAGTTATAACACTTTCGAGTCAGTTTTGTGTACTCATACTCCAAAATCAACCAATCAAAATATTGGATTTCCTGTTTCAAGCATGATTTTTGTGCTATGAGCACTGTGCAAAGTTTTGTAACTTCAAACCCAGACTTATAATTTGATACACAAGACGCTTGTTTCGTCTAGATAAGACACATCAGTGACGCTTAGATCAAAATAGTTAAAAAGCCAAACAAGTATAAAATTGAAAAGCAATTACATCTACCATACACAATAACCCAAGTTTCAATTTGTTGACATGAAAAGAAAAAGAAATAAGATGCAGTAGACTTAAATCAGCTTGCACACTAGTCTCACTACTTTCATAATTTCGTGTGAAGGGAAAGTCGTGTTTGCTGTCATAATATTATCATAATGTAAACAAATACAACTTACCAGCTGTTTAGCTCACTAGGGCCCGAAGGACCCGTGTGAGCTTATGCCATCACTTGGCGTCCGTCGTCGTCCATCGTCTGTCTTCGTCCGCCGTCGTAAACTATTTAAAAAATCTTCTATTCTGAAACTACTAGGCCAAATACCTTCAAACTTTAACCAAATGTGTCTAGTTTATAAATTGTATCCGAAGTTTGGATACATCGACAAACATGGCCGCCATGGCTAAACATAGAACATAGGGGTCAAATGCAGTTTTTGGTTTTATATCTCAAAAACTAAAGCTTTTAGAGCAAATCTGACAGTAGTAAATAGTTCAAATGGTCAAGATCTATAAGCCCTGAAATTTTCATACAAACCGAACAACCCATTGCATTGTTGGGTTGTTGTCCATAAATTGGTTATTTTAAGGAAAATTTGCAGTTTTTGGTCATTATGTCGGTTATTATTGAAGATAAAGATAAACTGTAAACAGCAAAGTAAGATATAAAAAACATTAACCCCTTAAGAAGTAATTGCCCATTAAGGGCAATTTTACACAAGTTATTTATGATTTTTAACCTTTCAAATCTTCTCAAATGAATCTTGTATAAATTTTGTATTTTATTTCCTTATTCGTCAAGAAAAAAGTAAAATCACAAAACTACTGAGCTCCGAGGAAAATTGAAAGCGGAAAGTCACTAATAAAAGGGCAAAATCAAATGATAAAGCACATCAAGCGAAACACAGACACTATGGCTAAAATGGAACATAGGGGTAAAATGCATTTATTTGCCTTTGAAAAAAATATGACAGATAAAATAACATACAATGAATATTTAAATGGCATTTTTAAGCCAACATTAATATATCATGTATATATTGAAAAGTAAAAAAAATCATTGATGAAAGATTTAAGCAAAAGAAATACCAGGTGAGTGATTTGAAAGCCTGTTGTTTTAAATAAAAGTCTTACAAAAAAGGTTTTTATCTTTCAAATTGTCGGAAAAAAACACAATATTTATTTGTTAAAACAGTAGAGAAATCTATTATATCCTGTGTTGCCACGAAGGGGGGTAGTTTCAATGTTAAGTATACGTAAAATAGAGGCGAAATCTACAGAAGAGATACTCAAACTCATCGGTCAAGAAAATACCATGAAAAAATAAAAACGACAAATTGACATACAACCAACAACACACAAAACACAACATCAAACAGTAAGGACAGAGTTATACGAACCCCACCAATGAAAAAGACCGAAAGAAATAAAGAAAGCTTATTCAGTTCATTCATTTTCCCTGTTTTTATTAAGGTCATGGCGATCCAATGGACATCTGGTATCCTTTTGATTGGACAGTGATACCACCGAATAATCCTACATCAGAAGAACCAGTTTATATAACACCGAATCTGATATACCATTTAAATCCAAATATCAAGCTTATTCTCGTTATACGAGATCCAGCTGAAAGGTAATTATATGAGAAAATGTTTTAGCATTATTGTAATATTTCGTGGCGGTCAATTTTTATTGGTGGCGGAAGCTTAAGAGAACCAGCGAACTTAGAAAGGTGACACTCCTATTCAATTGAGGAGGTTACAGTCGAGCACTACTGCACGTGCGAAATTATGCTTCTGATATGAATGTGAAATTGTTTTCACTCATGAATCTGTAGTTGTTTAATTCAATTTATAAATATTGTTTAATTATGCAGACTGAACTACAGCGATCCGAAAATATTAATACAGAAAACCTGTTAAGTTTGAATATTATGCAGCCTTTGAAAAAAACAGAAAAGTCCACTTTGATAACCAATTAAAACAATAATCAACATTTATCTGATATAAAAGATTTGATGCATTAGCTATCACAAATAAGAACCATTGATTTGTTTATATAGATTAGACCGTTGTTTTTCCCGTTTGAATGGTTTTATACTAATTAATACTTTTGGGGGCCCTTTATTGCTTGCTGTTCGAGATGACTCTAGGCTCCGTGTTAAAGACGGCACCTTGATCTATATGAGTTTACCTTTATACATTGTTATTTGGATGAAGAGTTGTCTCTTTGGCACTCATACCACGTCTTCCTATATCCATTGATTTATTTATTTCTGGACATAACACTTCAAGGTAGTGATAATCTAACCATTTGCGTTTTTGAAACGTAGATTTTAAGAATATAAATCATTTATTAGTAAATATATGATTGTGTACTTGTCCCAGTTAGGAGCCTGTAGTTCAGTGGTTATTGTCAGTTCTGTCTGGCATATTTATTTTTCGTATAAATTAGATAGTTAGTTTTCGCAATTGAATTGTTTCATTTCGTTTATGGGTCATTTTTCAAAAAAATATCGAATTTTCAGTAGACCCATGCTGAATTTTTATTTCTAATGGAAATTTCAGTTTTAATGGTTTAAATGAAAGCTTGTCGGATTTGTGATTAAGAACATTTATTTTAAACACACTTTTCATCTATTTTGATAAGATTAAACTGCATTTTAGTCCGATTTTGGGGGTATTTGTGTGCGTACAGTGTCAGAAAACACATTTCAAATGATTTTTACCGATTTTCTGATCGCCTTGATATCTGCAAAAGGGACTTTTTAAGAACGTTAATTATTACTCTAACGAAAAATCGTAGCTTCTTTATCATTGTATGTAACATATTATCTACAAACTAAATCCAATCAGCGTACGGGAGGTGCATGTCTATCCTGTTACCGCTACTTAAATCAGCTGTTCAATTATTTTCCCTATGAATATTGAATCAGTCAGTGTTGATTTCAAAAGTGCAAAGTAATCTTTACATTTAAAACGCCTCGTTTCTTCAACGACAGTGTAGAGAAAAAAGAAATTTCAAGACATTTAGTGAAAAAAATAGTGTACTTTTTTTCATGTCTATGCTGTTACCAACAATTCTGATTAATTACACCAAACGTATGCTTGTAAAAAGTACAACAACGTGTTGGAAACCAAATTCACAATAGAAAACCATAATCACTTCACCAATTGGAGAAGTTATTTTACAACAGCAATCAAAAAGAAGAAAATTGTCTATCCTGTTACTACGGTTGCTATGGTTACAGTAACAGGATAGACAATTGTAGACAAAAACGTCGTTAACTTTTTTATCTTAACATTTAGGTGCAAAACGAATAAAATATTTCGTTGTTTGAACTCATCCTAAGGTTATAACGTCTTAATCTTCTCTATTAAGCATTTGCATGTGCAATACTGATATCGGTAACAGGATAGAGAAAAAGGTAACAGGATAGACTTTTATATAGTTATATATCAGAAACGTACGTTCCTGTTACCAATGAAATAAAGAGAAAAGTAAACTAACTTATGAGGGATTTACTTGATGTTGGGTTTGTTTGAACGGGTGAAAAAATGCCGAACATTAGAAATTGCTATCTTAGACTTGCATTACTGGTGGTAATTTTTACAACCTTTTGAAAACCATTTTTTAGGGGCATTTTTCAGTACAACCTGGAAAATTGGCAAATAATCCATTATTTTACAGAATGAATATATATAGAAGTTTATTCTCTTGAAAACCATCTAAATGGCTACGTAAACAAGCTTAACATTTTATCTAAACCTTTTCTTAATAACCAAAGATTTCTTTTGAAAATTGTAACAGGATAGACAAAATATTGTACCACCGATCAAAAAATGTTTCAAGATATTCTTCTATGACATCATTAAGACTGTATCTTTTAATATGTTGTTCTTAAAGTACTGTGTGTTTTGATTTGCTTATGTAGAGGGTTGTTTGAATAAGTAACTTTTAATAAAAAAAATTATTTTCAAAATTCGACGTTTTTTTAAAATGACCCTTATAGCAAGCTATGCAGTATTTGTCCTGTAGTTGTTGAAGGCTGTACGGTTGCTTATAACTGCTTACACTCACTTTATTTGAACTTTTGCTTGACAGTTATCTCCTTATTATTATATTAGTACATAATAAAAGATACATATACAACTGTATCAAAAACATATTGGTTAGATACCAATTTTCGTGGACTTCGTGCGTACAGAATTTTAGATGTTCAACGTATTTCTAATTTCTAAGGGATTGTATGCAGACTTTGCCAAAACAACACAATTAAATATCAACGAATACACAATTTTTCCTCAATGCACGAAAAGTGGCACCCATGAAAATAAATGAAACAACAGTTACTCATTTTAAACTCTACAGTCATTACCTACATAAGAATTTGGGGATCAATATCCAGCCCAGTGCCAAGGAATTCCACGAAGATGTTCAACATGCTGTTTCTACTTTTGCTAATTGTACCAATAGCAAAAGTCTTCGGGCATGTTTATATGATACAGTTCTATATAAAAGATTACGGGTACGTTTGATTATGATTAAAGATGATAGCAAAAGACATTGTAATTATGCAAAGAAACATAACTAGGGTTTTTATCATACAGCGTGTATACTTGATAATACATCAATTAAGTTTTGTTCGTCCAAACCGAATAATTCTTTCGTTATATTCCTATCACTATGATTACTTTGGAGGAGGAGAGAATCGGAGACGGAAAGGGCTTGGATTATTCGAGTTCGTCTTCATCAGTAGTACATTTTGATTGGCAGACAACAGACACATGGTGTTTTTAAGAAAAATAAATTGTTCCACTTTAACTCAGAATCCATGAATGCACATTACTCGTCATGACACGTTACGACAATACGTACCAATTGCAAAACAGAAAATTAGACTATTTACCGGATTTGTAATCACATAAGCAACACGACGGGTGCCACATGTGGAGCAGGATCTGCTTACCCTTCCGGAGCACCTGAGATCACCCCTAGTTTTTGGTGGGGGTCGTGTTGTTTATTCTTTAGTTTTCTATGTTGTGTCATGTGTACTATTGTTTTTCTGTTTGTCTTTTTCATTTTTAGCCATGGCGTTGTCAGTTTGTTTTAGATTTATGAGTTTGACTGTCCCTTTGGTATCTTTCGTCCCTCTTTTAACAATACAATTTTGATTTAGTTTGTATTTTTACTGTATTTGGCATTAAAATTGACTAAAATTAGATTAACAAAAAACAAACGGTATAGTGTATAGTGTATAACAAAACAATTTACGAAAAAACAAGTATGACAAATTTCAACCAACGCCAACCACTGAACTACAGTTATTGTTGAATTGGGACAGGCAACTCGAGTGAGTGTATTTCTTGTAAGGTTAGTTTATTTCCTTATTATATATCTCTTACAGTAATTCTCAAGGTGAAAATATCGTCAATTTTTTTTTTCTGTAAAAGTACGCAATATTTATGTGTTCATTAGAATAAGAATTATTAATCTCACAACTAAAATAGGTAAAATATAGAAACACTTGAAAACGATTTTTTTTCTATTTTCCATTCGGATGACAATACTGTTTTTCCGTTTCAGGCACCAATATCCTCAGGGTTTTACTTTTCTGCGTGATTGGTTGAAGGTCTTTGACAAGGATCAGATTATGGTCATACGTACAGAAAACTACCGTCATAATATAGCGGGCACTCTGGTGGAGGTGTTCAAGTTCTTAAATCTGGGTACGTACAATAATCTCTTCCTTGAAATAGGTATTCTATTTCATACAATTCTGCGTCGTAAACTATTTCAAAAATCTTCTCCTCTGAAACTACTGGGCCAAATACCTTCAAACTTTAACTAAATGTTCCTTAGGGTATCTAGTATATTAATTGTATATGAAGTGTATTTGATATTTTATTGAAGAATATTTTGTATATTGAAAAAAAACACAATATATCTGAAAGTACACGTCGAACTGTTACATTTCGTTTTTTAATGCTTGTCATACCGTGAGACTTGGATGTCTGTATAACTAATGAACAGTATACTAGTACTTGAATATTGTTCTGCGTAGATTGTTTTAAGTATTCCAGATTGCATGCGAGTGTGACATATATTCTACGATAGATAAACACCCAACATTTATGTACTTATCCTTTTTCAGTATTGCAAAGCTTTTAAAACTGTTTTATACATGTTTCGTTACCGATGCCACTAATTTGAAATTACGTTTTCGCTAGAGGTACATATTTTACTGCAAACTCTTTGTGACGTCATATATGACGTACTATGTTGTTTGTATTACAATAATAAAATACAGAAGGGAATTAGGGAATGTTTAAAAGAGACAACAACCCGATCGAAGAATAAAAAAACAACATCCATAAGCACAACGGGTCTACAACACAGCAAGAAAATACCGCACCCAGAGTCTGACCTCAGCTGACTCCTAAACAAAAATATGTACTTGTTCCGGAAAAAATGACGTCATACTAAACTCCTAAACATATAACATGAACTTAAATTAAAAAAAAAGAACAACATACAGGGGCTCTTGATAAGGGACAGGCGCGAAATGTAAATATTTTTGTTATAGAAAATTTATAAATTAATTGAAAGCATTTTTGTTTACAGACGAAGTAGGACCGTATGTTCTGGAGAAAAGGGCATGTAGAGAGTTGGAGTATAAAACAAAATACAGGTCGCCAAAAATGAACAAAACGAGAAGCCTTTTAGAAACATTTTATTACGATAGCCAGCGCGACATGGACAGTCTACTAGAAGAATATGGAATAAACCTTTCACTTCAACCACAAAATGAAATGGCCAGTAAAATAAACTGTTCAAGATTTATTGCCAAAAGGAATAAAGTTAAACGCTATTTTGTAAGCAAAAAAATAATACGAAATATTTCAAGAATAAATATATAACTCGTTAATTTGTATTAGATTACAGATTTTATTTTGAAACAAAAGTCATATTTATGAATAGATCGAAATGATAAATTTAGTAAGAATGCACATTTATTATAGTATATACCCAACCCTCTTTGAAGGCTCGTTGCAAGGTGGTAATCTTGAGTCCGATGATCCGGCTTGTAAAAACCAAGATGGCAAATGGCTAAAAATAGTACATAGGGTAAAATGCAGTTTTTGGCTAAAATCTCAGAAACCAAAGCATTCAGAGCAAATCTGACAGGAAAAAAATTGTAAGTTAAGTCAAGGTCTATCTTCCCAGAAATTTTTAGACCAATCAGGCAACCTGTTGTTGGGTTGCTGCCTCTGAATTGGTAATTTTAAGAAGCAATTTGCAGCTTTTGGTTATTATCTTGAATATTATTATAGATAGAGATAAATTGTAAACAGCATTAATGTACAGCAAAGTAAAAACTACAAATAAGTCAACATTATAAAAATGGTCAATTGATTTCTTAAGGAGTTATTGCCCTTTATAGTAAATTTTGAACAATTTTCATAAATTTAGAAAATTTTGTTAATTTTAAGAAAAGATTTTAACTACTGGGATAGATTCATAGGTTCTTTAGATAGAGATAATTGAAAGCAGCAAGAATGTTCAGTAAGGTAAGTTCTACAAACACATGATCACCATCACCAAAACACAATTTTGTCATGAATCCATCTGTGCCCTTTGTTTATGCTATGCGCATAGACCAAGATGAGCGACACAGGCTCTTTAGAGCATCTAGTTTATGGTCACGCTTTGTTGAAAAAAAGAATCCCAAATATTTGTACACATATATCATGTACATTCTGCACAGGAAGTTTAGTTGAGAAATTATAAAATCAAGTCAAATTTCCGTTACGAGTAGGAGTGTTTCCTTTGTAAGTAAAGGTATATGTAAGAAATGAAGATTGTTGGTGATAATTTATACATATACGTGTGTTAGTGTTATATCAAAATAATGGAAAGGAGTACATTTTTTCGCCGATATTTTCCGGAACACTAGAGATCAACCCCAGTTTGTAAAGGGGTTCGTGTTACTGAGTGTTTCGTTTTATAGTGTTTTGTGTACCGTTGTTTGTCTTTTATGTCTTTTTCATTTTTTGCAATGTTGTTGTCAACTTATTATTGGCTTATGATTATGAATGTCTCTTTGGTGTCTTTCGTCTCCTTTTCGGATTTTAAAGCTGATTTAACGATTGCATATTCATGTATGATACTTGGATAGATTCGAATATTAAAATGATAGTTTAGTTTGTTCTGACCTGTGTCTATGAAACACCAATTACTATATATAATAGTTTTCAAATGAACTTAAGATTTTAGAAACCAGTTAAAAACATTCAAATACAGAATGACTTAGAGACAAATAACAATATCATACAAAGCTGTTGGTCATCAATCATGTTAATGTCAAACTGGATGTTAGACAATTAAATAAATGTAATTTTTACTGGATTTTATTAAAGTATTGAACAGACTGACAAATACTTAAGCAAGCTATATAAGCTCCAAATATTGAATAAATGATAATAAAATAATATAAATATACTTAAATAACAATAAAATAATCCATAACATCTGTTAATTTATTTGAAATACTAACCTTGTCACAAAATTAAGTGATAAATGTACGAGAAAACGATTTTTAATATATTTACAATATTTGCAATAACTCACTGCTTTTACAATTCAAATATTGAAATGCAAGAACCAGATGTGAATTTAAATTTCAAAGTACGGCATTGATTCCGATATGCTTTACAAATCCAGAGAACAAACAAGAAGGGTCTTGAGTTTGTATTGTGTGCAATACAACATGGTTTTGGAATTCTCTGTCGTACCATCTATTTACAAAATTGTTTAAGATATGACATTAAAAAACACCCTGATTTGCATCGAGCAACAATCGTTAATAAAATATACGAAGAAAGTATCAAAACATGTCTCAAAATCACACCAGGTCTCTTTATGTTTTACTTTGAACTTTTATTTTAAATACATACACGTGTGTAACGGTCTTTGTATATCTATAAAATGACAAAAACCAACCATTTCGTAAGACATAATTGGGTGAAATATGTTTATGTCCAGGACATCATTTGATGTATTTTACATACAACTGTAATGCGTATGATTGAGTTGTATAAACCTATCAAAACAGTTAGTGATCACAGGTGCTACATAAGTGTAAGCTTATTCTGTTCCACATATGGCAACTTATGGTCTCATTTGGTGACGGCATGTGAAGTTATCTTACACTTCTTAAGGTGGTACCCAACACCTTGACTAAAATTAATTTGGCTCATTTAATTTTTATAATATTTTGACAAAGTATTTACTTTGACCCTTTGACAAATTGTTTTAATTTTTTTTTTAATTTAAAACCAACGATTTTATCTAAAAATTTACACTGGTTATATAGCAGTTTGACAAACCCCAATTTTGGTCATTGAGAATATTAATATTCCTTTAACAACACAACGTAATTTAAACGTTCAGTTGATTTTACAGAGTCATCTCCCATAGTGTTAGGTACCACCTTAATTAACCTTTTTTTACACATCAACGATAATGATACAACACATGACAATCCATTTCACAAAAATATCTTATGAGAAAACACACTTTTATGTTAAGAACATGAGATATTGCGTCGAAAAACTAAAACAGATTTATTTGTGCTTTGCGTAAAAATAATTGTCGGACTCAGAAACCCCAACCCTGGCAGGTTTCATCTGAACTTGACCTCATTTTCATGATTCATTGGTCATGTTAAGTTCCCGTCGTTAGATCATCTTCTGAGATACTATAAGAATGTGTCAACTATGTATGCTGTTTGGAATAATTGTAATGGAAACATGTCTGTCTGGCAAGATTTATCTGCTTGTCTACATTTTTATGGTTCATTGATCAATGCAATGATTTTATGTTAAAGCTGGTTCTTCAATTTATAAAGAAAAATATCAGTTAAATTTGAAGTGTTTATTATTTATAAAGTAAACCTATCTGTCTTGCAAGGTTCACTAGACCTTGATCTAATTTGCATGGTTCATTTGTTGATATTCAATCATTACGCTGATCTGTTTATTGAAGGGCAATATATGTGGTTTGATGGCCAACGAGACAACTCTCCATCCAACTCTATTTAGTGTATGAATAGATTGTACGGTGTAACTAACTGTCTGTCTGACTTGGTTTATCTGATCTCAAACTCGACATCATTTGTATGGTTTATGTATAATTTTAATTTTTTGTGAAATTTGTAAACAAAACCTTTATCTTAAGGATGTTTGCTCCTCCATTTTTTAATTTTTTGCCAGATTTTCGGAATCCTCTGGTTTCATCCATGTATTGTCATTAAAACATTTTGCCCACTAACCCCTACTTTTCTTTTCATAATTTTATAACATAATGTTTAAAAAGCCATATTTTAAAATTTTATATAACTATTGTTATTTTTTCATTTTTTTTTAAACAAATAAGTGCCAATGTAAAATATACGAAAAATCGAGAGAGAATTTTTTCCCGCCAAATTTTCAATGGCTTATATCTCAAAAAAGAGCACACGGACCCTCCATTTTTCTCTACTTTTTTCGTTTCTTTATTTATATACTATCAATTCATAATAGTCTTTTAAAAAGCTTGTTATTTTTTAACAGAGTAGCGAACATCCTTAAGGACTATCAACTTCAAATCGATCTGTGTAAGTAAAGCAAGCAGTATAGAAATTCAAACATGGTTCGAGTTCCAAGAAAAACAAAACTAGTCAGAGGAATCCCTACACACTATATACTGTTATATATAATTCACCCGAAATTTGACAAATACATGATATATTGGTTACTGATGTACTGACTTTAGCAGTCATTAACAGCAAGGATAAACAAAAAACTGACAACCAAACATAGACAACAGAGCAAACTTTCATGAAGGACATAATACAAACATCAATATTCTCTACTTCTTCATGGGTAATTTTTGGACTACATTTTAATTTCCTGTAGAAATAAAAAAAAAATAGAAAAGATTACACAGGTCAACAAAGGCATCACACTTATATTTTTTGGTTTATAAAACAAAAAAGCTAATTATGTCTGTCGTTTGTTAATGTGGATCATACGTGTTTCTTGTTTGAATAAAAGACTTAGTGTATATGAAATTGATATATGAAGACCTTTATAATAGATATACGAAGTGCTGAAGTCTCAAAAATTCATTATCAATCTGATTTATCTGGAGTATTCAAAAATTTGGTCTACAATTTCCACCAAAAATAGTAAATAGTCGATTAAGCCATTTAGATAACAACATTTGGTGTTTTTGTAACTACGTGTAATCATTCAATTTTGATATAAGCCTTTATAAGGGATGTCTGCAAAGCACTTATTTTGGAGTGAACTTTCATTTGTCAAGAGAAAATTGCGTATATTCATACATTTACCCATGTCCTGTTATTCGATTGAAGACTATGTAGTCAATGAAACAAGCAAATTGATTGCGCAGGCTACAGTCTTTAATACGGAAATACAGTACTTTCATTATCAGTAGTGTTTTGTATACAATACAATGAAAGTCTGGATTTTTTTTTCTTATCAATGTTTTTATTTTTTTTTTTTTTATGTTAGATTTATAATTTTATGTATATAAATGGGAGATTCATGTATCTCTTTATACATGCCTGTCTTAAAACGACGATCTCTATATCTATTTCAATAATACATAGTTATTCAAATAAATTATATATACTTAAGTCCTGCAACAAGTAACGTGATCAAAGTGGATGAAACAAATATTATCAGGCAAACCCAGAACAAAACTTTATCAAGAGCTGATATTGCTTCTTTCCATGTAACACAGACTTCTTCTCCTTCCAAACATAGACACTCATGATTAGCAAATGTAGTTAAACACCCCCTATCCAAACACATGGAATTTTCAGGTTCGTTTTGTTTTCGGCACTTTTTTGTGAGTGTTTTTAATATGTAATATACTGATTCATCATCGGACCGATGTGCACATCCGGATTCTATTGCTGAAATGATAACAATCACAGTTCCGATAAATATTTGTAGCATGATATAGATAGAAACAATCGGAATAGATTCTGAACTCTGTGGTAACGCATCACTGATAATCGTTAGAAACACAGCAAATGCTAACCACACTGTTATAACATATCCTATGCGTTCCCCTGTGTCAACCGGTATTTTGAATGTAAAAATATCCAGTATTGAAAGTAACAAGATCGGTATGATATAATTCATTATAGCGTACAATGATTTTCGTTGAATCATGATTGTAAACCGAACTTTCGTCTCGTGAGATTCCGCGAGATTCACGGCAGATGACGATACTATTTTCCATTCCCCATGTTTCTGTAGATCATCGGCCAATACTATTCCCTTGCTTCCTTGTATTATATGAACATCTGCACTAGACAAACTCCACGCCTCAAAATCTAAATGACAAGTCTGCCTATCAAAAGGGAAGTATGTTGAATCAATATCGCATTTAGACTTAAAAACCTGGAAGGGCCTCCAATTTACCAATCCATTTGAATCAATATACACCGATATGAATTTCGAACCGAGCTCATCCAGTTTTGAAAATCCATTTTGTAAAGATATATCTGGTTTCCATACGTCGCCTTGAGGATAATATATATATCTTAGCCCTCCAAAACTTGAGGGTGTCCATGACAACAATTCATCTGTCCATTCAATCTCAAGCCAACCGGTAGTGGTCAGTTTCTGTTGGATCTCGTCCACTCCTGATATTCCGTAAAGTGTAAAAATGACGTGAACTGATAACGGAACCGACTGATTTCTGCTCGGTCTTATGAGCTTGTTATAATTATTAGTCGTGAACAAATGTGTATATAAATTTTGAACATCCATGTTGGTCTGTGAAATGACTGATCCATATAGAAGTGTCAATGATGTTATTAAACACCAGGTAAAATACATTTTTCTTAAACTATTGAATTATCACTTTAAGTCAAAATTGAAGTACACGTCCAGTCGTTATTGAGTTCGAAGTAGTTTAGATTCCGTGCTTTCGGATTATTATGTCCCTGAAAATGATATCAGCTCTCTATGGGTGATAAAAATCCGATTTTAACAAACCAAATTGATTTTTCTCTAAATCAGTGTTTTTAAGTATCCTGTTATAAATTATGATACTTGTAAAATATCAAAACGCTGAGAAAATTAACTTCACGAAGTAAATGCATTGTCTTAAATCTGTTACATTACATTACGTCTTTGTTTGAACATCTTTTCTTATAAATGTCCAGCATTGGTTTCATTGTCTTGAACTGCCAATATATAAGTAATGTTCATCCGCATAGCAATATTTACGTTAACATATTTGATATGAATAATTGTTCTCGAAATAATTGACAATTCTTTCTTCAATTGTGTTGTAAAATTTCAATCAAGTTACTGACATTAAATAATATCATAGCATTTCTTCTAAAAACATGTGAAACAACGCCTACTTTACTTTAATAATAGTTTTCTTGTTGTAATGTACCTGTCTTGGAATAACTGTGTAGTGACATATATTTATAGGTTTCATGACGTAAAAGAATTAGATATCGCTAAAGCTCATGTTATTCAATTTCAGTACAATTATAAAGAAGCATTCGGCGAGTGTAGTGTTACTGTTTGATTAAATGACACTGTTAGGGATGAAACCCATTAACACGAAATAAAAGTGAGCTAGCATTATGTCAGTATATTACTTGCTAAGGTACAATCACGTATCGCATGGACGTGTTATCGTCCTGAATATGGATATAATACTTTCAAATTTCTGTATTTCAATGAATATCAATATTAAATTTGCATACTGTTTTTCAGTTTATATCATTCTAAACACCTAGATGTTAAAATCACGATTGCATGCAATGAACGTGGTTGAATATGTCGTTGTGACTTTGGTTTGCTTGCTGATCTTTAACTTGATATGTGTAGATAAATAGTTTTGTTATACGTTTTGTTTTTTTAGTTTATTAGTTAGAAATAGGACTGGTGACCTTCAAATGAAGTGCACGGAAGCGTACGTGTCGTCACAGTATTTGCATTTTGACAGATTTGAAAACAAACAATAGGAATTTTATCTAAATGAACCCGAATCTGTATGAATTGCATATAAAAATAAAACAAAAGTAGCATATACAGTCAGTGTGACACTTCTACTTAACCAGACCTGTTACTATATTTACTTCGTTTCTATCTTGTATTATTGAGAACAATTTATTATATATTTATAATTCAAAACTTTTAAACTGCACAAGTAAATGTATAAAGAAATTTAAGCTACATGCGTTTTATTTCATAATAATTACATTACATGTATGTTTCCTTATTATTGGTTATTATGATAGACTAACATCAATCTCTCGTTATTCTGAAATCAATCTTCATTTCCAAATAAATATAGATCATGTCATGATGAAATAAGCTTCTACAATAAAGTGCACATGTAAAGAAAAGAAAAACTTGATATAAATCGTGTTTTCATGGTCCTAGCGATTAAATGTGATTATAAGTATTGAATACTTCTTTAGTAATTCTAAAGGATTGTAAAGCGTTGTCCGTGTGCACATTTGTATAATGAAGCATTTTATTCAAAATGTACGATCAACGCTTTGATAACTATTTACACCACAATAAATTTACCAAAAGAACCTATCAATTATTAGTTATAACAAATGAATACATCAATTTTCCACTAGACGTAAAGCAAACAACAATCAATCATAACGTATTCCCGTTTGCTGAACTGATGTCTTATTTATTTGTTGTTCTTAGTTTATTTCTGGTCATTTAATTTGTAGTTTCATGGTTCATAACGGGCAGTCTTTAATTTGTTTATGCAAGGTTGTGTAGACTTAGCTCTTTCGTCTTTAGTTAATGTCTTTAATTATCTCTTTTCGGTGTTTTGTTCCCTCTTTGTATATCCCACCTCTTTTTTGTAACTTCAATTCTATCTCCTTTTGTTCTTTTGTTCTTTTGCCGATTTATTAAATTTCTTTATGATTTATATTTGTTACGAACTTTTTATGTCTTATCTTATGGGGTAAGATTAATGGGGTATATTAAAAATGTTAAAGAAGATGGGGTATAATGTGAAAAGTCACTATTAATTATGCTACTGACTCACCAAGTTGTCTTCATATGTGTCGGGCGCCCTGCTCGAACTCCATGTGAATCAAGAATAATAATTCCCGCCACTTGCGGGTCGGACTAAAAACCAAACGAAGGAACATGCTAATATACGGAACTTAACAAACTCCCCTTCTTTCTTTTGAAGGAACTAACTGTTCAATAATGTTGTCAATAAACGGTAGATGTTCAATTCCTTTGAACTCATTAATATAATCCACATAGTCTATGTACACTGTTTACAAATCTGGCTTTAGAAAGTTACTCATCCAAACACCTGTTCCCTAAGACACCATCTTGAAGTGCCCTGAGTCTCCAGATAATATCTTTGCACTGAGCTTCTATTGGTTTTTTGTCATAAATCTTTCTTTTTATTTCAACTCCTTGTAAAAAAGCAGTTTTAATGTCCATTGTTCGTGTTTTCCAACTTCTTTGAGCTAGAATAGCTAGAACTAATCTTAGGAAATCTGTTCCACACGTGGGTGAATCTTTCGGTATATCATCTCCTTTAAATTCTTCAAATCCTCTGGCAACTAATCTTGCCTTATGTATTGTTCCTTCTGAGGTGTCCTTCAAACTACATATCCATCTCGTAGAAATACACTTTTGACCGGTATCTGTGCATTCTTCATAAACACTGTTGTTTTTCCATGAATTTAGTTCTTTTAGTTTAGCTTCCCTGAAAGATACATCTTCAAAAATCATAACACTCTCATCATCAGATCTAGGAAGTTCTACTTCTGGAGCAACATTTTCTAATTCCTCCAATTTACTCAAATCAACTGAAATTTCCATCCTGTCCAATCACAATGCCAAGCCCTTTCCACTCTTTGTTATCTGGTCTTTTATAGGAAACTTTATCACCTGTCTGGTAGGACATACCACTTGGACGAGTTTGTTTTCTTAATGCTCTGCGGATTCTTTCAGAACATTCACTTCTAGTGAAAGCTGTTCTATCTGAGTGCAAGGTCTGAATATGTTTTCCAACAATTTCAGTTATAGTGATACCCTCAAGGGCAGGCAGCTTATTTGTTAAAACACTAGGCAGGTTTGGATTGCGTCCATAAACTAACTGGTATGGACTATACCCATGTTCATTATCTAAAGCATTATTTGCCATGAAAGCCCAACTTAAAGCAATGTCCCAGTCACAATTATTATCTGCTTTCAATTTGAGTAATGTGTCCGTAAGAGTTTGATTATGCCTTTCTAGAAGCTCATTACTCCAAGGACTATAAGCTGCAGTAGTTTTCACTTCAATGTTAAAGTTCTCTGACATATCTCGTACTTCATCATTATTGAATTCACCGCCATTATCACTGTAAAGACGTCTTGGTGAACCAAGTATTGAAATCCAAGATTCCAAAAATTTCTTTACAAATTCTGATCCTTTTTTTGTTTTCATTATACTCCCTGCAATAAAGTGTGTGAATTCGTCAATTATATGAAAATACCATACATTGTGTCCTAGTTCATGCAGATCAACTGCTACTGTTTCGTTAAACTCTGTTGCCAATGGCAGTTCAACCACCGGTTTCGAACTTGGTCTTTTGTTGGTCATACAAATGTCACAATTTTCACAAACTGATCGTAAAAGATCTAATATATCAGCATTGTTCCTTCCAGCCTTATTTAGAAGTTTAGATAAACGGTTAAATGTTGCATGTCCAAATTGTTTGTGTACTTTAACCAATGTCATACGTTTCTCCGCTGTATTCATTTCATCTGTGATATTAAGTACGTTCTCCTCTACGTTAACAGGTAAATTTTGTATTTCAGGTTTTGTTTTCACAATATTTACACAATAATGTCCACTAGATGTGAACTCCAATTCCACTGGTTTGTTAAACATGATTGCCCTATCATTCTTTAAGTTCAGTACAGAACAAGCCTTCTTCAATGATGCCTCACTGAGTAACAAAGGGATATCAGCTTTTACAATTTCAGTTTCAATTTTGCAATTGATACTTCCTATCTGAGCAGGTATAGTGGCATGCATAAAAGAGTTAACTACTTTTCCATCACCAAACTTAAACGCTCTACTACTTGTCACTGTAGTAATGTCCCCAGTTCTGCTGTTTAAACCAATTCTCCCCACACACAGTACGAGTACATGCAGTGTCTATGATTGCTGAACATGCTGATTCAAGTACAGATAATTCACTGACAGGTGGCTGCTCTTTTGTGAAAAGCGTTATATTGCAATTCTCTACAATTTCACTTTCAGACTCAACAAAATTAACAGAATTTACTTTGTCAGGACAGTCCTTGGCCCAATGAAAAACACTCTGGCAGATAGCACATTTTTTTCTTTTTCCAAACTTGTTTTACGGATTAACTAGATTTACCCCCTTTATTTTGAGGTGTATAATATACCGGTTCTTGTTTTATTGTTATACTTGGAACATTACCAGTTATTTCTGAAGGTCCAGACATTCACTCACCAAATATACGTTGCAATGCTGACTTCATAGAGGTATATTTAAAATCACTAGATGCTGTTAAGGCTAGTTGATTGTCTCTGGAAGACAGGCCAGCATTATCTAAAAGTTTGAAAGCAAGGACAGCTTCTGGGAGTGTCATATCATATTTTTTAGATTTGCTATATCTTTTGTCGAATTCAATAATGTAGTCTGACATTGACAAATTTTCAGTTTTTACAAACGTATCAAAATTTTTGTAAGCTTCGTATGCTTTGTCCTTATCATCTCATAAGAACGCCTTGTCCAATTGTGTTATCAGTTTTGCCATGCCGTCTGCCTTGGCCAGGTCGGCAGCCGGGACATCCATAGCCACGTCCCGTGCATTTCCCGTACGTGTAAGTGAAACAGCAAGTGCTTGTTTGTGAACTTTCAAATCAGTAACTAATTGCCAGACGGAAATTTCATTCTTCCATGTTTCGTAAGTCATTGACCTCGGGTCAAACGTAGGTGGATTATTAAAACTTGTTGCCGTTATGATCGCTATGCTCTGCTACCATGAAAAGTCACTATTATTTATGCTACTGACTCACCAAGTTGTCTTCATCTGTGTCGGGCGCCCTGCTCGAACTCCATGTGAATCAAGGATAATACTTCCCGCCACTTGCGGGTCGGACTAAAAACAAACTACGGAACATGCTAATATACGGAACTTAACATAATGCAGTAACCAAACAACAAAACAAACAAGCTATTAAGGTATATTCATGGTATACCGCCATTACAGTACACAATCAGTCTATTTATTTGCCCAAATCTGCAAATGTGGAGACAGATTTGCAATTTAATAGTTAACTGTTTATTTATATAATGAAAACTTGGTGATGAATTGTATTATTCAAAATATTTAAACAAATATAATTTTTTTTTGTTTTTAAAATCATTTTTTTAAATAAGCCATTTAAGGGGAGATAACTCTTTAAGTAAAAAAAATATACTGGACTTATAGGGAATTTTTTTATTTTTACTTGTAGCAAGAAAACAAGTTCGGTGTCACCATTTTTTTTTTCTTTTCTTTACACAGATAATAAAATATATCTCCTCACAATTTATTTCAAAATTCTTTCTCATAGAATTTTTTTATGCACACAAATGTCTATTTTCATGCACAATCTATTAATCAAATTTTGGCAATTTTCAACGACTGATAGCTTGAAAAATAGCACGATGACCCATACTAATTCTGTCTAAAAAAAAGTCTATACTTATGATCTACCTCAAGGGTCCCAAAATGACTAGTTTTAAACAATTCTAACAGGAAAAGGAAAGATTGTATTACAAAGTTTTTTACAAACAACTAAAATAGTATTACGTTTTTGTAGATAATCGTCAATTTTTGGCACATGGCTTAGTGCAAAATTATAGAAATAAGGTCATGGTATAAATGTGCTGTATTGAAAACAACTGTAAAATTCCCCTAATCCAATTTCATCATAGTTGTGATCTGTTTAACAGTATAAACGGAGATCAATGACAGGTTAACGTACTAGTTAGCTTAAAGTTATGCAAGATGTATAACGATTGAAAATTAGAACATGTTCGGTTTAAATCTATAATCTATAATCCCCATTACCCTTTGAAAAACAAAAACATAATAGTTAGAAACTTCAAAAAGTTCGTGACTTAGTACTTACGTTAAGAATATATAATCTTAAACTACATTTCAAACTTTGACAGTCAGCTCTATGAAACATGCAGGCAACACAGCTGTGGGTAATTTTCTCTCTGTTTGGGATAGCTAAATTGCAGAGTAATACAGATGTTCAGAGCCTGCTAACACAGCTGTTTACAACTAATAACTATAACACGTTGATAAGGCCAAGTACCAACCAATCGGCACCAAAGGAGATTGATATCAACTTCAATCTATATGGAATAACAGATGTTGATGAAATTGAACAAAAATTAACAACGACAGGATGGCTGGAAATAACATGGCAAGACGATCTGTTGACATGGACACCAGCCTCTTATAATGAAGTAGAAAAACTGTATTTGCCGCAGGGTAATATTTGGAAACCTGACGTGTCATTGCAAAATGGATTTAGCGAGTTGGAAGAACTAGGCTCTAAGTTTATTCAAGTTTATGTCCAAAATTCGGGCTTTATTATGTGGAGACCTTTTCAGGTATTTGAGACTAAATGCGATATGAATTCCAAATACTTCCCTTTTGATGAACAAAAATGTCATTTGATCTTTGTGTCATGGAGTCATGCATCTGACGATATAACGTTAACACAGTCCAGTAACGGTATAAAGCTTTCTGAAGAATTGAATGGTCATGGTGAGTGGGAAATTACTTCCTCGTCTGCCACAAGTGATTTAGATGGCTTTATATCAAGAGTAAAATTCACAATTGTAATTAAACGAAAACCTTTGTATACGATAATGAATATCATTCTACCAATTATTTTGTTGGCGTTGTTAGACATCTTTACCTTTAAGATTCCTGCGGATACTGGTGAACGTTTAGGCTACACAATAACTGTATGGTTATCATTTGCTGTATTTCTGACCATCGTCTCAGATTCTCTGCCCAAAACCTCGGACTCAGTTCCAATCGTATCAATTTATATTATGATACAACTGTTCATGGGAACATTAATTGTTTTGATATCGACAGTAGAAGCTGGCCTTGTTGCAAATCCGGAAAGTGTACCAGTGTATAATATTCTGCGATTTATTGCATTGCGGTTGCGTCGGAACAATGTAAAATCGTCTGAGGATATGGTGATGAAAATAGATCCGGAAATATTAGAAGTCACGTGGAAAGAAGCCATCACTGCAGTAGACACGTGTTTGTTCTTGATTTGTATGGGGATCTTTTTTATTACTACTATTATTTGTTTTTTGATTGTTGCAATATAACATGTATAAGGAGACAATTGATCGCTTTAATAAAATTATTGTTATAGTTAGCGGAATAGTAATTTGACGGCTTTATTATGTATAACAGTAAAACAAACCTGCAAATATCAAACGACATCGAACAGATTTCTTAGAACTTTGTGAAAATATTTTAAAAACCATGTTTGGTCATAAGCTTAGACAATCTAAAAAAAACTTTTTACAGTGTTACTGTATAATAATAAAAAAAAATACATGACACTTGTAAAGTTTGGTCCTCAATGCTCTTCAATTTCGTACTTTATTTGGCCTTTTTAACTTTTTTGGAGTCTGTCGTAAATACAAAATTTAGTCCTGGTATCTATAATGAGTTTATTGTAACTGCAGTTTTATGTTTGGTGAAATGAGAGGTGAAATGCGTTAAGATACACAACAAAAAGATGTGGTGGGATATCCTATGAGACAACTCTTCACCACAAGAGACGAAATGACACAGAAATTAACAACTATAGGTCACCGTATGGCCTTCAACAATATGTAAAGCCCGTACCGCATGCGCATGGTCAGCTGTAAAAGGCCCCAAAATCACAAATTTGACTAAATTCAAACGAGAAAACTAACGGCCTAATTTAGGTACAAAATATGATCGTAAAACAAATATGCAACTAATCAACAAACGACAATCACTGAATTTCAGGCTTCTGACTTGGGACAGGCACATACATACAAAATGGGGTGGATCTAAACATGCTAGCCTGGGACAGTGGTGTAATAGTTTAACATAACAGTTATCAAAGGTACCAGGATTATAATTTAATACGGCAGACGGGCGTTTCGTCTACATAAAACTCATCAGTGTAAAAATTTAACGACACATTTTAAAGAAAAAAACATCTTCTTCAAATAATAGAACCATCGCATTCAGTATTTGGGGCTGGCTCTGGTATCCCTTTTTTTAGTTCGGACAAAACTTTAAATCCAGAATAAAAAAAACTTACATGTTAAGGTTATCAGTGAACTGATATTCGCCTCAGTTATCATTATTAACAATGATATTGTCATTTTAGGAGTAATTTAAGAAAAAACATCAACATATATACCCCTATACCCATGTTTCTGAAACTTCCTAATTTTGCCGATACTAGCATGTAAAAGATGTCATATTTGAGTTGCCAATTCTTTCTAGCCTATGGTTCAAGTTTTTTAATTTTTTATAATATGTTTAGCTTGGCCGAGTTTATCAATGAGAGAAAAACAAGAATAATTTAACTAATGGCTTTTTTAGGGTATAGTGTTGGTTATCCCGTTAACTAATGCTTGATGTGATTACGGAAGAAAAGATTCAGTTAAAACAGTCATCAAACGTTGTGTTTATAAGGCGAATATTTGGACTGGTCCTCTATCCTCTGTTTTTCATGTATCAGATACAAGGATAACATAAACAAAACTGTATATTGTTTAGGAGAAAACCAGCCTAGAAAATTATTTCCCTCATGTCATTAGTTAAATAATAGGTTATATAAATTGAAAATTATATTGAAAAAAAAAACTAACTACACATGAAAGCAATAAAATTGACGGCAACCTGAAAATAGAGGAATGTACAATCTGTCTTTAAAATGAAACTTAATAAAACACCAGGCATTTGATGGTTTTCGAATTGAATTTTATAGATTATTTTTTGGTCCAACTTACAAAACTTCGCTGAAGATGACTGTTATGAAAAACAAAGAATTGGCAGATTCACAGAAACTAGGATGAATTACCTTTATTTACAAGAAAACCGACCCATTAAATTAAGATAGGTATAGACTAATTACCTTATTAAATGTAGATACCAAAATTATAGCATATTCTCCTGCATATAGACTTAAACCAATATTGCATAAAATTATTCATAGTGATCAAAACCGTTATGTAAAAAACAGATATATTGGATTTAATATTAGACAAATCCAAGATATTACAGATTATTCGGAAAAATTCAATGAAGATGAAAATTTATGAATTGTTTTTTACGGAAATTTGGCTTTCAGAAATCTCTTTCGAGGTTGATAAATACTTTATATACAGATATAAAAGGTAGCATATTAAATAATAGTTGGATTTTAAGACCCTTCAGTAATAAACTCGGAATCCGTCAAGGGTGATCCGTGAGTTCTATAATTTTCGTTATTGCTATTGAAACTTTAGCAAGTAGATGATACAAACCATAAAAAAATAAAGGTTTTCAAATTAATCTTCACAACAAAATCTATACTTTAAAGTTAGGCCAGCTTGCAGATGACACTACTTTTTTTTTCAATTCTAAACAAGAAGTTTTATTAACTTTCAATATTATAGAAATGATTGATTATTTTCATCCCTATTTTTAACCGAAATAAAACAATAATTCCCCGACATGATAAAATGAAACACGATTCAAAACTGGAAAACCAAAGCGTTGATTCATGTACAAAAAAATAAACGATCAAGATATATCAAATACAGCAACACACGATAATATCTGAATTGAATGCTCCTGACAATTGGTCTGTGTATCATATGCAAAACATATGTACTTTGTGCATAAGGAATAGATGTTGCATTGTATCTACTTTTTTTTTATCTTAAATATATCTAAATTACAATTAATTATAAAACAATAATTTCCATAAACAATGAAAAGTTAGAATAACATCAATCGGATTAGAATGCGGAATGATCCTGTATCTAACATTCCGGTTTACACTCTGTTTGAAAGTTCTTTCGTGATCCTCAGGTCTTGTCGGATTAATGCTTACCTCCTTACTCTCTGTTTGAAAGATCTATCGTGATCCTCTGATCTTAGCGGATTAATGCTAACCTCCTTACTCTCGGTTTGAAAGATCGTTCGTGATCCTCTGGTCTTATCGGATAAAATGCTTACCTCCTTACTCTCTGTTTGAAAGTTCTTCGTGTCTCTCTGGTCTTGTCGGATTAATGTTTACCTCCTTACTCTCTGTTTGAAATATCTTTCGTGATCCTCGGGTCTTGTCGGATTAATGCTTACCTCCTTACTCTCTGTTTGAAAGATCTTTCGTGATCCTCTGGTCTTGTCGGATTAATGCTTACCTCCTTACTCTCTGTTTGAAAGATTTTTCTTGATATGCTGGTCTTATCGAATTAATGCGTACCTCCTTACTCTCTGTTTGAAAGATCGTTCGTGATCCTCTGGTCTCGTCGGATGAATGCTTACCTCCGATACTTTGATGCCTGGAGTTGTATATATAGTTACCAGAACAGTTTTTAAAGCGGAGCGTTTCCAGATCCGTGTAGGCATAGCTGAGAGACATGATCTGTATTTTATAGTTTGAATGAATATGATGGTGCTACCAACTCATTAGTCAGTATTTCTCTTTTGACATGATTTACAACATATCTTTCGGATTTCAAATGTTTGGCTTTGGGCGTTCCTGATGAAGATGAATCCAAAAAAGCGCTTCGGACGCAAGAAATTATTAAACGTGATGTTTTCAATTTTTTTTCTCCAAAATCGCCTTTTTATCAATTTAGAAATTATGAGGAAAGTAAGGTTTCAACACACTTAGGCAAAGTTCACTATGGATATATCAGACTATTATGTTGCGTTCTTTTTCGTCTATAGGTCTTTGTTTTTAAATAATCAGCTTTGCGCAATTTTGATGAGGCGTAATACAGAAAACAGCATTTAACGCGTGCAATATGGGTTGTGTCGTTTGTTTTCTCTTATTTTTGTGTGTAAATTCACATTGCGATAAGACGTGTCACGGTACTTGTCTATCCCAAATTCATGTATTTGGTTTTGATGTTATATATATATGTTATATTTGTTATTTTCGTGGGATTTTGTCTATGTGTGTTACATTTTAGTGTTATGTCGTTGTTCTCCTCTTATATTTAATGCGTTTCCCTCGGTTTTAGTTTGTTACCCCGATTTTGTTTTTTGTCCATGGATTTATGAGTTTTGAACAGCGGTATACTACTGTTGCCTTTATTTATGGGTTGTTTTGTTTTTATACTCGTTGGGGCTGTTAACGGAATGAAACTAGACAACGGAAAACAATTACCTGTTTTGCTTCTTGAACAGTAAAAATAAGGTCATTCTAGACAAAATAGATATCATCTGAGTTCTTCAATTATAGAAATCGATTTCTTCTAGGTAAAAACGCGGTTGCAAATATTCCGACTGATCAATATATTAATACAAAAATGATTATCCTTGTTAGTACAGAACATGTGTAAAAAAAACGTTAAGGAGAGAAATAAATTACACATAGCTGCAGATTGTTTACCCAGGGAAATCATCGTCAATGTCTGTTTGAGGGGTAACAGTTCGTGAAGTGTGTAATAATGTATTAACCAATCAAAATCTGACATTTTGAAGTATAATAAAGTATTTTTCACTCGAAATCAATCTTTATTCATCAATTCGTATCAATCATAAAAGTGGAAATATACTTTTCTCTTTTCTTTTAAGTCATCGATAATAGCGATTAATTTCTTTTTGGATGTAACGCATCTTTTGATTGGATGACAGTGTTTTGTCTATTAGCATGATTAGTTCATAGACATAATTTTGTCATGAGACCGTGACGTCATCAACGTTTTCCAATGTTTTATTCAAGCTTAAAAGGAACGGAATGACTGTTTTTCTGTTTATTCAAATAACATCAAAAATGTGGACACACTTTCAAATGACCCGCTACAAGAGTAATTCAGTGTGCACTACATATGTTATGTTATTTCGACTAGACAGAAATAAATATTACAGTCATTTCTTAAAGAAATTTTGGTTGAAATAAACAACCGTTAGATTTTTGGCACAGGGTTTTAAAAGTTGGGCCCATATTTATTTTGTTTAAATGATTTTGAAATTCTATAAAGGTTCTAGTTCTTCACTCAATAGCAAGTTAGTTATGAAATGTACAAAAGTAACCAATATTTATTTCATCACAATGAGAAACGTACATTAATTTGATATTATCTATTTCCAAATTATCGATTTTCTAATAAATGGGTTTATCGAAAGACAATGACAATCAAAACATTGCAAAACCAAGGAGTAAACAAAGACTCACAAAACCAAAGGACATTTACGAAAATGTTTTATTAAAGATACAAAAGTAATTAGGTTCTTAAAAGATAATGATTGTTAAGTTTTACATTTAGTTAAAATGTTTAGTAAACATATATAGCAAAATTAGTTGATGTCAAACATAAATGATTCACAGAAAAATAAACAGCGAATTATAACATGAAAAATGTGACATAAGAGTAAAGTGTTCCATGTTGATCATATGCTTCAATATGTTTACGTCAAAAGAAAAATAAACAATTTATCGGTTCATGTCAGTAATTTATAACACGTTTGCATAAATGTTTCATACAAAAATTAATAAAGCAATCAAATGTTTCATAACCGAAAAATAAATAACTCAAAACAAAAATCGTCATGAGGATAAATAATACATACCACTGGCAATTCAAAACTATACATACTATGCTGAAACATCGACGAGAAAACATGTAGATGTTAAACAAATGCCTATCGTAAAATAGTTCAGTTAGAAGGATATGTTTTGATTGCTTATCATTTCGTTTGTATATTTTTCAGTATATCAACTTACTATTTGTCGATAATATGATCACAGTTGCCATAGTGAAAATGAAGTAAATCAGAAATTTATAATCAAATCATTGATAATAAAGCTCCGGTCTCATTGGTGAACTTGGACTTGTTAGAACTGTTATTTGGATTTCTGAAATGATGTTTTAATTTTAAAATGTTTTCTATATCGTGTTTAATTTTGTTGTTGACTTTTTTGTTCGGATCGGTAATTTCACAGACCAATGTCGATGTTCAAACGTTATACACTCATCTGTTTACTACTAACAATTATAACAAACTGGTTAGACCAAGCAGAAATCAATCGAATCCGAACTACTTGTATGTCTCTTTTAATCTTTACGGAATATCAGGCATAGACGAGATTCAACAGAAGTTGACAACTACTGGATATCTTGAGATTGAATGGGTAGATGAATTATTATCGTGGACACCCTCACAATATGGCGGACTAAGTTATATCTTATATCCTCAAGGCGACGTATGGAAACCCGACATATCTCTACAAAATGGCTTTTCAAAGCTGGAAGAGCTCGGATCAAAATTCATATCGGTGAATATAGATTCATCTGGACATGTGATTTGGAGGCCCTTCCATGTCTTTGAGTCTAAATGCGATATAGATTCAACATACTTCCCGTTTGATAGACAGACGTGTCATTTATATTTTGTAGCATGGAGTTTGTCAGAGAGAGACGTCAGACTTAAACGAGGCAGCGGAATAGAGCTGGTCGAAGATCTACAGAGTCATGGCGAATGGAATATTGTATCTACTTCTTCTCTGAATCTGAGGAATCAATATGAAACTAAAGTTCGGTTTACAATAGTGATTCAGCGAAAACCATTGTACGCCATAATGAATTATATTTTACCGATTATATTACTTTCAATTCTTGGTGTCTTTACATTCACGATTCCTGTTGATACTGGGGAACGCATAGGGTATGTGATAACAGTCTGGCTAGCATTTGCCGTTTTTCTTACGATTATCAATGATTCGTTACCAAAGAGTTCAGAAACTATCCCAATTGTTTCCATATATATTATGATACAAATATCCATAGGGACTTTGATTGTTATTATTTCAGCAATAGAATCAAGATTCGTGCATTTGTCTGACCATGAACCGGTAAATACTATATTACTTACACTTGCACAGAAGTGTCGAAAACGCCGTGTTCAACCTGAAACAGAAATTAAGAAATGTATGGAAAGAGACGAAACCTGTGTGACGTGGAAGGAAGCGATATCAGCTCTAGATAAATTTCTTTTCTGGATTTGCCTTTCATTTTTTGTTTTCTCCACGATGATTTCCCTATCAATTGCAGGTTCCAAGTACATATAGTATACTTAAGAATTATCAGCATACTGGATCTTTTGGATCAAAGTTATCAGAGGTTCTTCCGTTGTGTTTAGGAGATGCGTGTGTCTAGTATATTATCTTTCGAGTAGTTCCTAAGACTCTATGGTACTATGCTGTTTTACCCGAATACACATGTCAATTACTCTTCACTTTGTATTTATAAATAACTGATTCAATCATCGTTTATTTGTGCCTAGATATCATTCAATCGTTCCAATACAAAAGGAACATGTACAATGAAAGTAAACATTTTTTCTCAAAAGTAATTGTTTTATAAACTGAAAAAAGTTCATGTCCTATTGATTGATAAGTAAAGGTCTAGATGGGGTTTACAGAAACAATGAATTTAAGAGAAACATGTGTAGAATAGGGCGTCAAATAAAAAAAAGAGTAGAGACAAAATTAACAAAAAATGAAGATTAGTGGGCCAAAAATAATAAACAATAAGAAAAAAAGCATTAAAAATTAATAATAAAGAAATGAAGGACCCCACCCCCTTTCCCTGGCTTAAAGAACTTTTGCATACTCAGCAAAACAATATTCTGACAAATCCATTTGTTTGATGTTTTAGGTTTATGTTGGTTGGATAAAGGTAAATTCATAAATGCTTTTCGGACATTCAAAATGTACTTAAAGGCCGTACATTGACCTATAATGGTTTACTTTTATAAATTGTTATTTAGATGGAGAGTTGTCTCACTGGCACTCACACCACATCTTCCTATATCTATTTAGTGTTATTTTATGTGTAGTACCATGTTGATAATTCCTGTAAATGTTAGATATAAATTAGAATTTGTATAACAAAACTACTACTGGAAATATTTGAAAATTTATAAATTGTGATAATACGCATATCTGAAATATTCTTTATCAATTGTAAATTATATTATCGCATATTTGTTACGCAAACATTGGGTTTGGCATATGTTATAACGGCTAAATTGTCCAACTGATATTGCTACTCAAACAAAAAGGTGGTTTTTGGTTATTGCGCTCTGCAAACAACGGCAAACAGTGACGTTGCTCAATTCGTCACAGACGAGGAAACAACAACTATGTAGAACAAATGAAAAACGCTAACTCAAGGTAAAAAAATTAAACGACAATTCTGAAGGAAGTGTTTACAAAGTGCTGAAGAGCTTCGTAATCCAAAGGATATTTCATCTGAAAGTTGAACATTGTTTTAAAGATTTTTAGCTTTAATAAAGGCAACAGAAGTATACCGCTGTTCAAAACTCATAAATCCATGGACAAAAAACAAAATCGGGGTAACAAACTAAGACCGAGGGAAACGCATTAAATATAAGAGGAGAACAACGACACAACACTGAAATGTAACACACACAGAAACGGACCAAGCATCAGACAAATCCCACGAGAATAACAAATATAACATCAAAACCAAATACATGAATTTGGGATAGACAAGTACCGTGACACGTCTTATCGCAATGTGAAATTACACTCAAAAATAAGAGAAAACAAACGACGCAACGTTAAAATGTAACACACACAGAAACGAACAATAATATAACAATGGCCATATTCCTGACTTGGTACAGACATTTTAAAAGGAAAAAATGGTGGGTTGAACCTGGTTTTGTGGCATGCCAAACCTCGCTTTTTAATGGCAATGTTAAATATAACATTGAAATGACAACATAATATTATCAGTTATCTGTTAATTAAATAGTACAATTGAAAGTGTGTTTCTCTTTTCTGCAGATCTTAAATATGAGAATAAAATCATCATAGATACCAGGACTAAATTTATTATATACGCCAGACGCGCGTTTCGTCTACAAAAAGACTCATCAGTGACGCTCGAATCCAAAAAAAATGGTTTTAATTTGAAAAATCATTATTATTTTAAAAAGTTCAAGCAACTTCCTGTTAAATGATTAAACGAACCCTATAAACGATATATAGATTACAACATATTAGCCCTGGCATCATCCCTCGACCCATATCGGAATCGGCTAAAGTATCAGTCTGATATGAAAGTCTCGGAATGATACCAGGGCCAATATGGTAAAGGGCCTGTTATAATATATAAATGCTGGATATTTCAATAATAATTTAAAGCTTTTAACTGACATAGATCTCAATTAACTTCAACCTTTGTTAATTTCTAATATTGGTCCATGTTTTTGAACAGAATTTTTTTTGAAAATAAATTATGTAACGGAATTGAAGAAAAAAAAATTAGGTTTTTACTTTGAAAAATCATTATAATTTAAAAAAAAAAAAGTCAAGCAATTTCCTGTTAAATGATTAAACGAGCCCTAAAGAAAATGTGTCTAAATGCCCTTTTTGTCATCCTTTTCTGCAAGGTTTGGACGCATGAAATTAAAACGGGGTGTTGTAAAAGTGAGAGGTTTAGCGCTATAAAACCAGGTTCAATCCACCATTTTCTTCATTTGAAAATGCCTGTACCAAGTCAGGAACTTGACAGTTGTGGTCCATTCGTTTGATGAGTTTTATCATTTGATGTTGCCATGTGGTTAGTGACTTTCCGATTGAACTTTCCTCGGAGTTCAGTATTTTTTGTGATTTCACTTTTTTCTTTTTAACCACAAAAAGGAAATTCGATTCACGTAAATACATACTTATGTATAGATGATTTCTTGTTTATTTTCTTAATTTCTACATAGGCCGATACGGCATACAATAAAACGTTTAGGTTTTTCTTAACTCGTTCATATTTAGACCACTGGATAAATTTTAAGAACAAGTTCAAAGTTTTATTTAACAAAGACTTAAACTTACGGAAAATTACTTTTTATATAAAAGGACGGTTCGAAAATTCGGCTAAGCTGTTTTAAGTATAACAATTGAAATAATTGTACATTTCCATAGGCATCATTTCAAATTGTGGATTTTCTTTGTTTACGTACATTGCTCTGCATGTATGTTCCAATGATTTTAGATGCACAATATATTCTGGATATCATCTCATTAAAATATATGTTATATCACCAAATGTCGAGTTGATATTCAGTAGTGTAGGGACCAAAATAATAGAATTTAAAAGGTTCTTCACTATAAAAAAAAAATAAGAGGAATTTGATATTCAGTAGTACAGGGACTAAAATATTAGACTTTAACAGCGTCTTCACTATTACGAAAATTAGAAGAATGGAGAGAAGGAAGAGAAAGAGAGAAGTGATTATTTGTAATCGTAGATACATGTAAATGCACTGATTGTAGGCTCCTAACTAGTGACAGGCACATACATATAGAATATTAACAGGATCCCAACCCTCCCCTAACCTCGGATAGTGGTATAAAAGTACAACATAAGAACGACCTATAAAAATCCGTTAAAAAAGGCTTAACTTATCAGATGAAAACAAATAGAAATACATCTAACAAAAACACAGAGAGGCCGTGACCGGGTACTTGTATATCCCGACAACAAAAAGGCACTAAGTTTTGATCTGAGAGTAGGCTACTAACAGCTAGTTCAAAAGCCATTGACAACTTATAAAAGAAATTATGCATTTCAGACTACAATAGCAATCACTTCACATTCAACATCCAATGGATTTAGTGTAAAAACGTCATAAACAGTCAGAAAAAATATGACCTTGTTCAATGCCATGATATAGATATCGATAGTAATCCTTTAGAATAAGTTTATTTAAAGGATCGAAAAGTTTACCAGGACCGTTTTTAAATTTCAAGACACGGTAAACAACTTTTTTTGTAAAAATGAGGATGTGCCATTCCGTTTGGTACAGCCAAACTTCAAAACCAAATCTGTATATCCATGGAAGACTTGGTAAACGTTTTCGGGAATTTGTGGTATCTTAATAATTTACCATTAATACATAGATTACATTCGTTGAAATCAAAAACGGCATAATAGACATGAGCACAGCGAACTAGTGAAATATAAACACCGTTATATGGTGCCAAAGGAACATCACATGCATCCAAAAAAGGGATCGCTTTTTTTTCTTTTTCTGCCTGAGTTTTGATTTCCATTTGGTAACACACGCCTTTTATTTAAGCGTGCATTAAAATTTTAATTTTGCATTACTCTTATCTTTAATTACACTAAGAAAGAAATACAAGGAGCTTGACCTATTTCCTAAAGATCGGCGTCACAGTAAACAAACATTGAAATGTAAACAACGCTAATAAGACATCAGTATCTAAATGTATAGAACAACACCATATTGATACATTCCTTCGTATATTTTACCAAAACTTACGCGATCGTGACTCATTGTACAAAGGAGTGTCCTAATACCCGACGCTTAAAATGTCACTGACGACCTACTTGCTAAAACACCATATATATTCAAAATCCTTCTTTGTTTTGTCTCAGAAATGCAAACCGACACTCATTCAATGTCATACTTTGATTTTCAAGGTCATTTCTGGTATTTTCAATATTTGAATTGTACACTACCAGTGACTTATTGCAATAATAGTTATACTGACATTTGCGTATTGATGTGTGATTTTTTATTCTACATTGGGTAGTTATAGGGAAGGACTGCGATCTCACTAAACATGTTAAACCCGGTGGCATGTTAGTGTCTGTCCCAAGTCAAGAACATCTGGTCTTTTATACTTTTTAGTTCATTTATATGTTTCGGAGCTATATGTGACGATCGTTTCTATTGAAACACATTTGTTGTTAGGGGTCAGCTGACGCCCGCCTCAGGGTGCGGGAATTTTTCGATGTGTTGAAGACCAAGTTATGGTCGATGACTGGTCGATACCACATCTGGTGGACGTTTCGTCCCCGAGGGTATCACCAGCCCAGTAGTCATCACTTCGGTATTGACATGAATATCAATTGTGGTCATTTTTTTCAATTTCCTGATTACAAAACTTTGAATTTTTCGAAAAACTAAGGACTTTCTTATCCCAGGCATAAGCTACCATAGCCGTATTTGGTACAACTTTTTAGAATTTTGGATCTTTAATGCTCTTAAACCTTGTACTTGTTTGTCTTTATAACTAGTTCGATATGAGCGTCACTGATGAAGAAAGGCAACAGTAGTATACCGCTGTTCAAAACTCGTAAATCCATGGACAAAAAACAAAATCGGGGTAACAACTTTAAACTGAGGGAAACGCATTAAATATAAGAGGAAAACAACGACACAACATTAAAATGTTACACACACAGAAACAGACTAAGCATTAGCCAAAATCCGATGAGAATAACAAATATAACATCAGTCTAAGGTAGAAGAAACAAGCGTCTGGCGTGCTAAACAATAATCTTGGTACCTAATTATGCTCTTTTGTCGGGTTGTTGTCTCTTTGTTTGACATTTCCTATTTTCATTATCAATTATATTAAACAATAGTTTGTTTGCATGGTGCACCTAATTCACAGGATGGGTATTATAACAAATCAATAAACAGAAAGTATAGACTGTTTTAGTGTTAGTTAAATACATCTGTGTTATCTATATGACCATTTAGTAAGTGTTCGGAGATTGGTATCGCTGTCTTATGTATTTGTCGTCAGTTTTGTTTAAGTTCTATAATCATGAACTGTAACAATTAAAATGACATTTATATAAGCGTCCAATTGCAAGTTCAAAATTAGTGACCAACAACTTTTGATAATAATGTTATGCGTGTAAATAATAGTTTATAAGTCATTTTGACATTCAAACATTTAATCTGATTTTGTTAATCTTAATTCATTCAAGCAATATTCAGTTACTTATTGTAGAATTACATCTGACTTTGACTTAGTTGTATTATTATTAAGTGCACCATGGACAAGGTCATATCAACCTCTTAATCATATTTAAATTTTATTTTGTTATATACAGTTTGTATGTATACTATGTAAAAGTTATATAAACGAAAGTATCGTTAGTTTTGTCATAGGATATATTTTTAGGACAAATCTTATGACCATATTATATGTCATAATATGCAAATCAACGCTGTCCCAAGATAGTAACACCTGTGATATTCTTATGACAGTTATAAGAACATATTTTCTTTTATTTCAAATAATGATAAAAAAAAGATAAAAAGAATATGAAAGTAATGAAATACGAACTTATAATTATTACCATTCTTATCAATTACGAATATGAAAAAAAAATGAAAAGGAATTTAAATCTTACAAAACATAATTTGTTTAAATTTAGTTTGTATATAAAATATATTTTGAACATCGCATTTATGTAATACCATACATGAAGTGTTATTTGATTGTGAATACTTTTTAGATTCGGTACATCGAGTACCCGTTTAACGCAATCCCCCTGCAAATACGTAAATAAAGTGCTATATAGAGCCCCAGTCACACTAGACCACGATCGTAGCGGGATCGTTGTAGGAGCGTAATGAGGGCGTAGTAGTAACGTGGAAGAAACGAAAATTTATATTTTCTAGCCGCTCATACTGCGAGCTCACCACGATCTGAATTTATTTAAGATCGCGGTGAGCGGGTTTCATCGTGGTCTAGTGTGATTGGAGCTTTTGGAAAGAAATAATATGTCGTATAGTTATTTTACAAAAACATGAGCAAGAAAAGGAGTTCAAAGTTAACGTTGCAGGAGATTGTAATCTTGATTGCAAAGAGGAGAGATAATGAATCTTTACTATTTTGTCGACTGAACAACACAACTATTATTTTAATTGTACTATACCTCGGCCGACACTCGGCTAACCGAGAGATTGGTCGGTTAATCTATATTGAGTATGTGGCTATATGGGCGATTGGTCTGTTAATCGGGTTGGTTATACGTCTGTTAAGAGTAAAACGCTTAATTTAATGTTAAACTCTATTAAATATACAGATTTTTGGCATGTTATAAGAACCAAATCAAAAAAAGAAAAGTGTCTGACAAAATGATATCTATCATAGAACATTTTGCACTTGTAAAAACATTTCTTAGTCTGCGCAGTTTTCAGTAAAACTAAAAGGCGTCGCGCAAGTATGTAGTATTTATGCTTATACGCATAGCAATTTTTTTAATAAAAGGCGAAACAAACAAATTTAGATATTATTTAAAGGACAAAAAATAGTAATGTGGTTTTAAAAAATATTTCATAATTGTAAAATAACGTGAATAATACCACGTTTTAGTGAAAATTATGGGAATAAAGTCTGTTAATGGGTTGGTCAATTGAAATTGTGTCAGTTAAGAGTTATTTAGCATCGACAATAATTTTGCTACCTTTATATTTTCCCCTTGAAAAATTTAAGAATGAGATGTTTCTGAGGGAACACAAATGACAATTCGGTGCCACAGTATCCTAGAAAGAGCATTTTTATTTTGACTTTCTTTGCATTTTATTGAAGGGTGTATCACTTCAATATAGCGTGATATGGATTGGCCTCTGGAATATGCATGAATTTTTAATTGACGTTTTCAATCAGCCTTAATTTTTGTGTCTGTTCGAAGTAGCACGTTCTTAATTCCGACTGAAAGTGTCTTTCTAATACAACACAGGGTACATATAACGTGTTCTCGTTCACATATGAACATGTGTACGGATTGATAGTTTAGTCTTAGTTGCATGATATTTTTATTAGATGTTAGTGGCTTTGAACTAGCTGTCAGATAACTGCGAGTACTCTCAGATTTGTTCATTGTGTCTTTTTGTGTCGGGATGTATAAGTACCGGGCCACGTCCACTATTTTTTTTTGTCCATCTGATTAGTTAAGCCTTTTTCAACTGATTTTTATAGTTCGTTCTTATGTTGTACTGTTATACCACTGTCCCAGGTTAGGGGAGGGTTGGGATCCCGCTAATATGTTTAACCCCGCCACATTATTTATGTATGTGCCTGTCCCAAGTCAGGAGCCTGTAATTCAGTGGTTGTCGTTTGTTTATGTGTTACATATTTGTTTTTCGTTATTTTTTAACATAAATAAGGCCGTTAGTTTTCTCGTTTTAATTGTTTTACATTGTCTTATCGGGGCCTTTTATAGCTCACTATGCGGTATGGGCTTTGCTCATTGTTGAAGGCCGTAAGGTGACCTATAGTTGTTAATGTCTGTGTCATTTTGGTCTTTTGTGGATAGTTGTCTCATTGGCAATCATACCACATCTTCTTTTTTTATATGATATTTGTCACTGGACGTTAAAACCTAATTCGTCAGCATCATCCAATTGGTTCTTCTCTTCTATTACTTAATCATATGTTGTTTACAAATCACTCTAAAGAAGTAAACGGAAAGGAACGAATGCAGCTACATTTGATTATTTTAAGTTTCAATTCATTTTATTCCGTTTAGTTCCTTTCTACATAAGTGCAGAGGAGAACTACAGTTGTCTATGGTGGCCGGTAAATTACATTTCACGTTTTCGCGATTTCGCCTTTCATATTCTATGGAGCGAAAACGCAAAATCACGAAGTCGAAAACGCGAAAACGCGAAGTCGAAAACGAGAATTCGGTTTCGCGTTTTCGACTTCGCAATTTCGCGTTTTCGCCATATAGAATATGAAAGGCGAAAACGCTAAAGCGCTGAAACGCAAAATGGAATTAACCTGCCACCATAGTTGTCCGCATGTAAACTTCTAGAATTTGTCACCAATATAAATACATCGCAATCCGTTACTGTTTCAACAGTCATCGGTGTTTCATGTATGTATTCTTAAACAAGTATTATTTTTCTTTCGTTTTTAGCAATGTATCACTCTCTACTGTCATTATATGATATTCTATATTCTGCGTTTCCATCTAGATTCTCGTGTATACCATGAGGGTCCGGATTGGGGGTATATAAATGTTCTTCTGTATTCTTTAAATTATTATGTCATTTTTTTCTACATTTTATTTTGTCTTACTCATTATACTTTCTTTATTTTTCATATTTTGTCATCCCAAGATATTTTACTTACTGATGTTTAGTAACATTACGACGTTTATCTCTGATTTATATACTGGTTACCAATGTAGATGACAAATTTGTGTCATTCATGACAATTACACGGAATCAATATGATATATGCGATCATTCTTGGATGAAATTAATATTACTTTAATATTACACTTTTTGAAACCATTTTTATCAATTTTCAATTTCATGTGTTGTTTCCGTAAATGTTCTGTTTCATTGCTCATGTGTGTTTTCGTATATTTTAGCCGCTCGTCTTGAGCCTACTCATTTGATCCGATAACACCCCATATAGCAATAAAATTATACTTTTATTGCCATTCATAACTCTTAACAGACCAATTAACAGACCGGGTTTTATACATCCGACCCATTAACAGACCAAGTTTTAAATAAATATTGATTTATGTCACCAAAATACAGATTTTGGTGTAGATTTTTCACACAATGATATCAATATGGTTAACAAAAACAATGCCTTTCTTTTTTTGATGTTCAAAATATTGAATGCAAGTAAATTTAACCAATGTGTCATTTTGTGTACATTTTATGTGTGTAAAATGTGTATAAATTTATTGATGAGTAACCCGCCTTTTTATTTTATAGATCGTACATCGAAGCTAGAAAAATAATAATTACACCACTGAATTCAGTACATTGAATTGTTTTGTTAGACATGAATACTTTTTATGATGAAAATCTATAATACTAAAATTACGAGGTCCAATTTGTTAGCCGTCATCACGTAAAAACGACGAATCACAGAATTCAACTTTATATATAACTAATATAGTACAAAGGTGTAGATTAAAAATTACACCACTCCAGGCCCTTTTGTTTTCCATGTAATTAATATTGCCAATAATTAAGAAGTTCCGGGTCGAGTCCGCTACCGATACCAATAGTATATTCACCTGTTACCTATTACCTTATCTGTACGTTCCGCATCTGACAGGCGCACCACCAAACGTTGTTTTCAGGATTAATATGCTATATACACGGGTCATAACCACAGGGTTGACACTACTAAATTGTCAAATTGTTACCTATTGTAGTATTTTAATTAGTAAGACTTTCTAAGATAACAATACGAATACTAAAAATCTGGACTAAAAATAAGGCGTATAGGTACAGTTTTCAATTTGTTAGTGGGCATGACGTAAAACAGCGAAGCAAAGAATTCAACTGTATTTATAACTTATATAGGACAATGCTGTTGATTAAAAAATACTCCATTCCAGGACCTTTTGTTTTCCAAATAATTAATATTATTGTTTCAGTTCGACGGGTTCAAACAGAAAGACTTGAAAGCAGAGAAAAACTGTGTATCTTATAATCGGCATGACTTTATCAGATGACAATACTAATACTAAAATAAGGCTTGCGCATGGTTATATACTATAATTCAGTCACGTACCCGTGATATCACGGGTGTGTTCTAGTATATTTAGAAAGTTATACAATGAAACATGCTGAATTTTCAATGATTTTCTCGATAACACCTGATTAACAGACTTTAGCCAACCCGATTAACAGACCAACCGCCGATATAGCCGCATACTCAATATAGATTAACCGACCAATCTCTCGGTTAGCCGAGTGTCGGCCGTGTATACATTGAATTAAACATAATGTTAATCGTAACTTAGGACACATTCGAAAACAAATCTTACGACTATGAAATTTCCGAAGACCATCATAAGACATGTCTTAGTCATACGATACTTTCCAAATCCAGGCCCCAGCCTTATAACTTAGGACATTCTTCTTTTCCATTATGTTAATGCTTTTACTAGCGCAAGTTTCAAGTATCACCATCCTTATATCTAAGGACCTGGCATTTACATTGAAAACGTCCAACATCGATATTATCTAGCTTAAGCTGTAACACCACTAATTTAGACCCAGCCAGATAACACATACCAGAAAGTATAGTTCTTACGCATGAGTGTAACATACAAAATTAGGAGTTTTTGGTATCAAATGAAAGCTGATTGACTGGTGATCATTGTAAAGCACTTTTTGACTTATAATTTTTAATATTAAAACAAAAATGCACCAAATTTTCAAAAGAGGGTACATTTTCCCTGTTTGTCAGATCTGAAATACCTAGTTTGGTACACCAAAGTTCCGAGAACCAGTTCCTTCTTTTATGCCATTATAGGTATGTTGATTTTTGTTAGTACATGACACCATAAAGTGTTGCTTTGGCATGCCATGATTGTCACTTTATTTAACAAGAGAACTGTGCCTGATTGAAATTGAGGAAATTAACATAGAAGTAATTGGTCCATTAATGAGGGGGGCAATACCTTTTTGTGTTAACCTGTTATGGCCCTTTTAAAGGTGTTGTTAACTGTTATCTGAGATCAATTTAAGTTGTTACCTGTTTTCAATCCACTTTTAAACTATTATCAGCATTTTTGCATTTTTTGTTAACTGTTTTTGCCAAAAACAAGGTATTGTTAACATGTTAACGGATCCCCTATTTGCCCCTCCCCCCCCCCCCCCCCCCCCCCTCATTAATTAGTGGTGTGCTTTGTTATTACAATGTACATTTGAGATTAGTTGCCGGAATACATGGCCGGGTTTGGAACTGATAAATTACGGAAGAGGTAACCGTAAACAATTACCCCCATATATTTTCTTTTCGAATAAAAATATGTATGGTTGTACATTTATTTAACTCTTTACTTATACATCTTCGGATTTCAAATGTTTGGCTCTGAGCGTACCTAATGAAGGTAAATCCAGAAAAGCGCTTCGGACGCATTAAATTATTCAACGTGTTGTTTTCCATTTTTTATTTAAAATACGCTTAGCGTGGAATTTGAAATTTTATGAATTAGATTTAACCTAAATAGGTACGATGAGTACTTTGATGGCGCTTTCAAATAATTTTCAGATTTCAGTACTTAAAAATCCTCAAAAATATTACTACTTAATAAATTAAATAGTCAAACTGTCTAATAGGACATGTGAAAATCGCTTCAATTTAACCGTTTAAGTACATGTTAAATTAAACATAAGTATAGATTTATTAAGGAATTATATCTCTCGATTTAAAAGGTTAATATCTGAATCTTATTTACCGCAAACTGTTGACCGAATGGTTGACATAACAGTATACTATTATTCTAAATTAATTGGTCTACCTTTTGAACCCGTTTTACCATTGAAGCGGGGAAATGTAAATTAATGTAATACTATATAATGTTTTATCGAATTGTTTTATCTGAAGTCAATAAATCCTATTTTTATTTCATTTAAAACTAATAAGAGAAAACAGCCATTATTCGATGATTTCGAGAATAATTCAAACAACACTTTTGATGGTGATATCGATGGTTTTTTGTTTTCTTTTTTTAATTGATCATAAAATAAATTATCTTATCTTCTTTAATTCATTGATAGCAATTTGGAAAACTCAAATTGAGAGAGATATACACATGGATTCATTATTTTTCGTTGGATACCAATTTTCGTGGGTACAGGTGAACAACCACGAATTTAAATATTCAACGAATTGCAAATTTTCTATAGACTTGTTAGCAGACATTAGCAAAACCTAGAAATTAATTATTCACAAACGTGTAAGTTTTCATCAATCCCTGAAAATTGGTACCCACG
Source organism: Mytilus edulis (assembly GCF_963676685.1). Taxonomy (NCBI): domain Eukaryota; kingdom Metazoa; phylum Mollusca; class Bivalvia; order Mytilida; family Mytilidae; genus Mytilus; species Mytilus edulis. The sequence goes on from NC_092355.1 coordinate 12,234,563, forward strand.
AAAATAAATGCATCCAAGAATACCATAAAACATGTTTCCGTGTTCATGTAGCCTATAGCTACAATCTCTCTCTATATATATACATGTATGTTGTGTACAAAATGTAGGTTTGTACAAATTATAATTTATACAAGTTTTTTTACACATACATGTTTGTACCAGGTTATAAAAGTGTATCTTCTAAAAGTGTATCTTCTAAAAGGTGTCAGTTTAATTTCATAAATTCATTTTTTATACATCAACCTAAAATTGAATGATATTTCCGTGTCCCCGTCTGGATATAAGGACATCTGAATGGTTTAAATTCTATTTTTAACTATTCCTTTTAACCAACTTATATCCATACAAAGTCTTATTGTGTTCTTATTGTGTTCTTTATAATGGAAATATGTCAGAAATATTCAAAACAAAACTCAGTGTACTCGCATCACTCGTCTGTGTTAAGCATTCATTAAACACTGAAACTTGTACAGAATTTGTACGACATTACAACATGTACAGAAATTGTACAACATTAAAACTTGTACACAGCATATAATTATATATACATTGTGACTTGGATGGAGAGTTGTTTCATTGCATGGCACTCATTTCACATCTTCTTATATCTTTGTATGTATAAATATGCATTAATGATACATGTACAGAGTTAATTTAAAAAGACTTGATTCGAGTTGTAAACTATTTTCTTGAATATCAGAATAAATACACCAGTAGTACTAGAAGCATATACTTAAAATGCATAAGCATTAAGGTTAAAGAATCAATGCACAGAAAAATAACAACAATTATAAAGGAAAATCTTTCTCTGGAGTTCGGGGTTAAAATTGTTTGGGCGGAAGGATAATATTGTGACACGGTTAATAACTTTGTGTTACTACTAAAAATGTCCACCGGTCATAACGTTGTGATTATAATCTACAATCTGCCAGCTATAAGATAAAAAAAAAAAGATTCAATGGACCGGCAACCTTGTTTATTTCTGTCAAATGAAACTATGGTTACGCGATAACAATACGAAAACACCAATCAGCGTACTCGTAGACCTCTAACAGTTGCAATAACTTTTCATGAGGGTCTTTGAGGGGTTTCTTTATTTCTATTTCTTTTTATTTTTTTAAGGACTTTTTTTCTCTATTCTTTATACATCTTACCCAATGTTGTAAAATCTTTATACATATTTTAGCACCTCGACGTTATTCTCTATTCCTTATTTATCCATTTTTCTTTATTCCTATTATTTTTATCCATTTTTCTTTATTCCTATTATTTTTATCCATTTTTTCTGTTTTAAATATCCCCTCCCCCGAAATTATTCTTCTCTTTTGTTAACCCCCATCAACACCCTCTTTTATATCAAACAAAAAATAAGTTATTATATCTTTGTATATATAAATATGCATTAATGATACATGTACAGAGTTAATTTAAAAAGACTTGATTCGAGTAGTAAACTATTTTCTTGAATATCAGAATAAATAGAAGAAAAAAAAACTCACTAAGATTATTGATACATTGAGAGAATACTTCTATACTATTAATTGATAATAAAATATATTTGAATATACTTGTATTCATTCCAATTTTTGTTTTACACCAGTAGTACTAGAAACATATACTTAAAATGCATAAGCATTAAAGTTAAAGAATCAATGCACAAAAAAATAACAACAATTATAAAGGAAAATCTTTCTCTGGAGTTCGGGGTTAAAATTGTTTGGGCGGAAGGATAATATTGTGACAAGTCTTATAACTTTTTGTTACTACTTAAAATGTCCAACGGTCATAACGTAGTGATTATAATCTACAATCTGCCAGCTATAAGATAAAAAAAAGATTCAATGGACCGGCAACTTTGTTTATTTCTGTCAAATGAAACTATGGTTACGCGATAACAGTACGAAAACACCAACCAGCGTACTCGTAGACCTCTAACAGTTGCAATAACTTTTCATGAGGGTCTTTGAGGGGTTTCTTTATTTCTATTTTTTTTTTATTTTTTAAGGATTTTTTTTCTCTATTCTTTATACATTTTACCCAATGTTGTAAAATCTTTATATATATTTTAGCACCTCGACGTTATTCTCTATTCCTTATTTATCCATTTTCTTTATTCCTATTATTTTTATCCATTTTTTCTGTTTTAAATATCCCCTTCCCCGAAATTATTCTTCTCTTTTGTAAACCCCCATCAACACCCTCTTTTATATCAAACAAAAAATAAGTAATTAAATTTTAATTTTTTGAAATAATAGTAAATACTCTTGGAAATCGCAAAAGAAAATAAATCTTTAATCCTTTAAATACATGTACTACATGAAAGTTCCAAAACAGTTGAAGACAAGGGTTTAGGCTAAAGACTTCTAAATTGATGTTATCCATTGTGAAAACATCTTCTTATTTTAGTGTCAGTTTTAATCAAGCAAATTTAAAGTGATAACAATCAACATAAATCCTTATAAACACATTACGGGGGTCTAGATTGGTGGTCTTTCATTCCTGCATTCTTTATTTATCTTTGTCGTTTTTCGCTATTCTTTATATTGTTTGCTCATCATTCCTTTTTTTTTTATTTTACAGCAAGCAGTTATTCACTAACTTTTTTTGTCCTAATTTTCTCTGATCTTGAATTTTTGTCCTGTAGATTTGACCTTTGCATTGTCCTTCGTTGCCCTTCGATGTTATAGTTTTCCTTGGTCGTCATCCTTTCCTAATCTAAATACAGATCAAACGACGTAGGTGTAAGGGAGCAATTATTTAACTGAAAAAAGGAGGGGGTATAGGTTTTGTTTTCTTTTTTCTGAATCAGATTTCCTTTTTCGACGAATTTCTGTAATCTGGATTTTTTTGTCCTGTAGATTTGACCCATTATTTTCGTATTTGCATTGTCCTTCGTTGCCCTTCGCTGTTATCGTTTTCCTTGGTCGTCATCCTCTCTAATCTAATACAGATAAAACGACGTAGATGTAAGGGACATTTAACCTCAAAGTTGGGGAGGGGAGTATGGTTTTTGTTTTGTCCCAGTCAGATTTTTTTTTCACGCATTTTGTTTTACTTTTTCGACGCTATCAATCATTTTTGTTTTCAATATATTTTTATAACACTATAAGGTATGAGGAAAATCTAGATTTAGAATATTTTGTTTTGTCATCTTGGGGATCCGAATATTTTTTAGGACACAATGTATCACTACGACCTTCAAATAATAGGAAAACACATATTTTAATAGTTTACTATAAAATGCCCTGACATGATTAAGTCAATGTAGAAATGGTTCAACCAAACGCACTAATAAATGATTAAACGAAAAACAAATAAAAAGACAGAAACCAACAAAGTTTGTGATTTAAAATATATTTCAAATAACTATCAAATTTTAAATCAAATGAAATCTTAAACGGGTGTAATATCTCCTCCGTTTAATTAAATCTTTAAAATAAATAAATAATAGAAAGCTACTCAAGTAAAGGACTATTAAAACAAATATCACAAAAGATTCACTTGAATTAGATACATTACTATAACTTTAAAGTAACTAGTATATAAAACAAGATTAAATCACTGTCCCTAGCTCATTATTGACAACACCGTCAAAAGTATAAAGATGATACGGTGGATATTTCTGTTTTCCGTTTTTGGTCGTACTGTTTGTCAGAGTAATACGGATGTTCAAAACTTACTGACACAACTTTTCACAACAAATAGTTATAACTACTTGATCAGACCTAGCACCGACCAGTCAGTGACAAAGGAAGTTTATATAAGTTTCACTCTTTACGGAATAACGGGAATTGACGAGATTGAACAGAAACTAACAACTACGGGATGGTTGGAGATTCATTGGCAAGATGACCTTTTGTCCTGGACACCTTCTAGCTATGGTGGATTACAGGAACTTTATGTTCCACAGGGAAATATATGGAAACCTGATATCTCACTGCAAAATGGTTTCAGTGATTTGAAAGAACTTGGATCTAAATTCATTCAAGTAAATATTCAGAGCGATGGTCAAGTCACGTGGCGTCCTTTTCAGGTTTTCAGTACAAAGTGCAGTCTTGATTCGACCTATTTCCCTTTCGATAGACAAACATGTGACCTTGTGTTCGTCGCGTGGAGTCTTGATCGACACGATGTATTTCTCGCGCAATATTCTGACGGAATAGACATTTCTGAAGAATTACAATCTCATGGAGAATGGGAAATAATAACATCGTCCGCCACAGACGAGGTGGAAAGTTACGAAACTAAAGTTAAATTTACAATTGTTATACAGAGGAAGCCGTTGTTTGTTATTATGAATTTTGTTCTCCCCATTATATTGCTCTCTCTGTTGGACATTTTCACTTTTAAGATTCCCGCGGATATAGGAGAGCGATTGGGTTACACGATTACTGTATGGTTGTCATTTGCGGTATTTCTGACGATTGTTTCAGCTTCTCTTCCTCAGAGTTCAGAAACGGTCCCTATAATGTCCGTTTATATAATTATACAACTGGTGATGGGAACCCTCATTGTGCTTATTTCGACCGTAGAATCTGGGTTGATAACTCTTTCGGCGGAGGAACCAGTGTACAGGATATTGAAAATGCTTACACTGCGCATGCGTGGTAAAAAGGTTTCTAGTTCAGAAGAATCCAAAACAGATGCAGTAGCAGAGAAGGATGTCACGTGGAAAGAAGCTATCACAGCATTGGATAAATTATTGTTTTGGATTTGCTTTGCGATATTCGTTCTATCCACCGTGATTGCTTTTCTTGTTGCTGGATTGAAATATAAATGACAACTTTCAAATTTCTACAATACAATTTGTATTTGCATGACAATTTTTATCTTACTAACTCAAATAACATTGCTGAATACAATTGTTTAAATTTTGTATTATTGGGAAATCAAAAACGTTATTCCTTACTTTCATTAGTGAAAGACCATTTAACTTCAAGGTGAATTATGAATTTTTCCTAAAAAAAATTTATTTTGATCACCAATTTGATGAAAACAAGCAGATGACCAAATAAAACGTATTATATTCAGATTTTCCCCATACCTTATAGTACTAAATTTTGCAAACAATTAATTGATTGATAGCGTTGAAAAACTAATATCAAGTTTGACACAGACAAAACACCATAATCCCTCTTTGAAGTTGAATGGTTTCTCCCTTAGGCAAAAAGTAATGTGCTTCCAATCTCCTGACCAATGCTTAATGTCCATGTCTACCCATTTAAATTTTATGTACAATTTTGATTAGGCACAACAAGGATTTGTATAGTGACACTATACAAATCCTTGGGCACAATAAATGTGAAAAATATTTTTTTATCAAGCACCAACCTATAAATCCAAAATATTCCGTTATAATCTGTGTAAATGTTCAAAAAGAATAAAATAGTTTACCCATACGCTTTTTTGTTCTACCGGACGTCAGGAAACAATTTTCATTTATTTTACTTGTCCTACACAAAAAGCTTATCTTCTCTTTTAATAATAATTCTTTAAAATAGTAAGGTTGGCCTTTTTATTTGATATTAATAATTTCCAGCTGATACAGCTTCTTCTTTCCGTAGTTTTTAGTGGAAGAAGACGTCAAGTCTTGTGAAGACTTAAGGGGCCGACCATTGGCTTTGAGTCTCCGTATGCCGCATTCATTTCGTGTATTACAATTTCAAAACAACTTAGATTCCTGACACCGATTTTTACACATGATTGGGCATCTGAATCATTTAATTTGTAAATTATGATTGTAAAACAATCACTATCGTAAATATGACCCTTTTATTTATGTAAATTATTAGATTTCATCTCATCCACATGAACGTAATTTGTTCTACTTGTAACAGGATGTTTTAACTGTAGATATTTGTATTACGCATGCGTGAATTTGGTATCGGTACAACTCGCCCTGTTTACAAGTTCGCCCTTGAAGTTACGAATTTGCAATCCTGCAGACAAGAAGATTTTATTTTTATATAAATAAAAAGGATATATAAAGTGTTATCTTTATTCATGGGTTTCCTTTGTCATGTGAATTAGATGCCCTTCGTAACATACATGTGAACCTCCCGTTTAGGAGAAAAAACTCCCGTGTATGAAATTTTTCAGACGCCATATTTGATCATTTCTTACTACTGTACGGGTGGCAACACTCCTTTTGCGCCAATTACTGTTTTTCATGGGTATCATTTGCGCCAATTTTTTTTTCTTCAAATGTATCAATTGCGCCAGTTTTCGGAACTCATTTGCGCCAATTTACCTGAACACATATTGATCGTTCGTACATATTAAAGATTAATATATATTTAGTATCATTTTTGTCTGAGGGGAAGTCTTGCACATACACATGAGACAGACCCACACAAGTTAGAGCGTCAGATACTACGAACAGCATGCAAAAGAAAAGCTACAGAAAATATATCCGAAAGACGAGATAAGATCATATGTTCGGAGCTATTCCATCATGAAGAGGAACATCTACAGAAAAATGACTTGAAGTGCATAAGACAGTCTATGTACAGAGAGAGAAGATAACTGTTCCCTGTCCAACCAAAAAGATCAGTAGAATTTCAAAAAAATTAAGTGAGGTATAGTGATCACAAATAAAGAAGAAGAGTGTGTTTTAGTAAATGATATTGACAGTGGCATTGTTATTCTCGGTTGTGAAGCTAACTTGCAATTTCTTTGTATGCGGGGCAGAAAATGTTTTTGCATACAATACATGGATTCAGGAATGGACATTTAATTTATATTCCACTTTTAGATTGCCTTTTGCCTTCTTAATCAGGAAACTGTAATAGAAATGTTTTTCTGTGTTTAAGGAATGTTTTTCTTTAAATTGGCGCAATCGTATATTTTATTTTTGGCGCAATTGATACCATGTAATTTTTAAACATGTGGCGCAAACGTAGCATTAGAGAAAAAAAGTTGTGGCGCAAAAGGACGCATTTTTGGCGCAAACGGATCTCTCCCGTACGGGTGTAATTGACACCTGTGTTAAATTTTACCTGAACATCACAGAAGATGTATAATTATATGGCTTCACTTGACAGCTTGGGTGTCAAACATACTGGTAATCAACGATGTTTACCTCCGGCTAATTGCCGTTGTGTTATCAAAACGATGTGTATTGGGAATATTGAAATACTTTTTTGTTACTTCCCTTTGTTTTATCCTGTTTTCAGTTATTTTGCTTTTAAAAATGTAAATGGTAAAAAGACTATAAATGATTAATATTTTAATCAAATAATCATAAAAGGATGTTGATTAAATGAATTTAAATGATTTTGGACAAATAAAAAAATTAAAATTTATAAATTATTTTATTAATTTAGACCTCCTTTCAAGGATTAAATTGAAGTTTATATATTAAATTTGTTTATAAATGATTAGAAGTCAACATACAATATGTGCAACTAGGCTAATAGTCTAGCTTCTGCTAGCTTCATGTATAATTTTTCTACCGATTTTTAAATATATAACTAGAATTATGCAAACAGACTTAAGGAAAAGGCATGTAAGTCATGTAAGTTCATACAAATATGACACTTTTTCTAGACAATCCAGATCTTGCAAAATACATCGCTAAAAATTGTAACCTTTAATTTTGTTGTTGTGCAGTAAAAACCCATATGGGAACTTTCAAAAGTTGGCAGGTATGTAACAAGTCTTACTATTTTTATGCTCCATTTATGGGCAATATGTTTTCTAGTCTGTCCGTCCGTCCTGCTTCTGGTTATAAAGTTTATGGTCGAGGTAGTTTTTGATGAAGTTGAAATCCAATCAACTTGAAACTTAGTACACATGTGTTCCTCTTGATATGATCTTCTTAATTACTGCCAAATTAAAGATTTTACCTAATTTTCATAGTCAACTGAACATAGAAAATGATTGTACGGATGGGAAATCCATGTACTTATGACCTTTTCTTGTTTGAAGAAAAAAAATACATTTTAACGATAATGGAATAAAGCAGCCTAGGTAAGTGGGGCTGCTTTTATGGTAATTCAAGTTACCTTTTATTCACCTTCTTCCACTTCAGAGCTATCAGCTCTGATCTTTTTATATAATTAATTGAGAATAGAAATGGGGAATATGTCAAGGAGTCAACAAACTGACCAAAGAGCAGATAACAGCCGAAGGCCACTAACGGGAGAATAATAGGGGCCGCCAATGGGAGAATAATAGGGGCCGCCAATGGGAGAATAATAGGGGCCTCCAATGGGAGAATAATAGGGGCCGCCAATGGGAGAATAATAGAGGCCGCCAATAAGAGAATAATAGGGGCCACCAATGGGAGAATAATAGGGGCCACCAATGGGAGAATAATAGGGGCCGCCAATGGGAGAATAATAGGGGCCACCAATGGGAGAATAATAGGCAACATGTGCAGAATAAAGAACGATTAAATTAACGAATAGAGAAAAATAGACAAAACAGATTAGAAAATGGAAAAAAAATGTCAAATAAATAAAAGAATAGAGAAAAATGGTCTAAAATTAAACTGATGGACCGGACCGCCCGATCCAGACCACCAACTTTATTACCGTTTTCAATTTTTTTTCAATTTTTTTTTAGTAGTTTTCAGTAGTAAAACTATCAATCGTACAGTGTTATCTTTGTAAACTTAATAAAATCAAGTATATACTTGTGCTGTTTATCTATAAGCCACTGCAGTATAACACTTTGATTCATGCTTTACACAATCATTTTGTATTTTAGGATTATTAGTATTCCAGAATGAGAAAAAATATAGTGTCCCCTGCATTATCATTAAACGGGTTATATCTGAGACTCATACACTTAATTCGGCCTGATTTACGTTCAAAATAATGAACGAAAAAACAATTAAGTTATACAGAAACAAACGACTGAATAACAGGCTCTTGAATATGTTTACTACCGATAATCTAGATATTACTCAGTGTCACCTTTCATTTTATTAAAAGAGAGGCATTAGTTTGTTTTATTTAAAGGCATTTTAGGCATTGAGCCCTGGGTTCGTATCCAGTCGTCCTGGTGTAGTGGTATGTGTCGTGGCTTGATATGCTAAAGGTCTTGAGTTTGATTCCCAGCATATACACTGGATTTTTTCTACGTGAATTTTGATTAGATAGTCTTTTCCGTATAATCAATCATAACTTTTATAGTGGATTTGACATTCCCGCCAAAATGTTACAGAACAAAGGAAAGCATGCATAACAAAGAAACTCAAACTGGGGTGATCCGGCTCAGATCACCCCTGTTGGAACAAAGGAGCTGGGATGTAATTTTATTAGGGAGGGGGCATTAGTTTGTTTTATTCAAAGGCATTTTAGGCATTGAGCCCTGGTTTTTGTTTTCTCGTTTTCTTTTTTTTCTTCTTTATTTTGGTGTTTAAATTCATGATTTTCAGTTTTTTTAATGTATGAAGTGTACAATTTTACAATAAACGTGTTTTCTATCTGGTCCTATGTAGAAAATAAAAAAAGAGGGTCAGCACACACAAACTACTGTTATCTTAAATGGTATCAAGGAATGTCAATTATAAACTCATTAATAATATTATAGTTGTCTCCCTTTCACCAGATCTACTGCGTTAAGTCCAGGGGTCGAAATTAGCGCTGGTCCGGTGGTCCGAGACCAGTAGAATTTGACTCGGACCAGTAGATTTTGTCAGCTGGTGGTCCGGCAGACCAGGAGAAATTTGTCGATAAAAATCACTGATTGCATCGCAATCTCGGTTTGTTTACAAAACATATTACCTGCGAAATCAATTACACGGTACTGGGGGGTACTAAGTATTACAATTGATCAAGTTAACTAATATAACCCCCCTGAATAAAGGTCTGCCAACTAACCCCACTTCTAAAAAGATCTTGCTTCCTTTAAGTATGTTAAGTTACTGATAGTTCGTATATATCCAGTCGTCCTGGTGTAGTGGTATGAGGGGTCTGGTATGTGTCGTGGCTTGATATGCTAAAGGTCTTGAGTTTGATTCCCAGCATATACACTGGATTTTTTCTACGTGAATTTTAATAGATAGTCTTTACCGTATAATCAATCATAAGTTTTATAGTGGATTTGACATTCCCGCCAAAATGTTACAGAACAAAGGAAAGCATGCATAACAAAGAAACTCAAACTGGGGTGATCTGGTAGTGGTGATTCGGCTCAGATCACCCCTGTTAGAACAAAGGAGCTGGGATGTAATTTTATTAAGGAGGAGGCATTAGTTTGTTTTATTCAAAGGCATTTTAGGCATTGAGCCCTGGTTTTTGTTTTCTCGTTTTCTTCTTTTTTTCTTTATTTTGGTGTTTATTTTCGTGATTTTCAGTTTTTTTAATGTATGAAGTGTACAATTTCACAATAAACGTGTGTTCTTTCTGGTCCTATGTAGAAAATAAAAATAGAGGGTCAGCACACACAAACTACTGTTATCTTAATAAATGGTATCAAGGAATTGTCCATTATAAACTCATTAGTAATATTATATATATAAAAGTTGTCTCACTTTAATCAGATTTACTGCGTTGAGTCATTTGTTTGCGTAGATTAAAATGAAATTCTGCTCCGATACTGAACGCAACCCAGTAAACCTCAGTCCACGACATAATCCAGAGCAAGTGTTATGTTAAATCTAAATTTATTTGACTGGACTACTAGAAGTTAATGTCAGGGCAGCTCCAGATCATTGGAAATTTTTTTCTTAATTACTTAGTATATGAAAATCAAGCACAATCCTCCCCGTAAGTATCATAAAAAAAAAGAGAGTAAACCTACGTTAACCTTTGCACATTTGTTCATTTCGTGCATGTTCAGCAAAAGTGAACGAATTTACAATAAATGCAAAAGGTAAGTCCGATAAAAGAGGCCGTCCGGGATAAAGGTCGGGGTAAATTGGATTGCCACTGGAATATGAGGGTACATTGCGTAGAGAGAGAAATATTTCCTAGTACGAATCAACGGATCCCTCTAAATTTGTTGCAAGGCCTTTTAACGTTCAAAGAGCGTATCACTCACTTTACTCGAGGCATCGGATTTAACGTCCACATTCTTGCCGGGCGTGTCTGGGAACTTACACACCCCTGACAACCAAACAGATGACACACTTTGTCAAAGGTTTTACTGCCGATCGGAGGAAGACCAATGGTGATCATACTCAATATATTAAACCTTAGTTTCAGTTTTGTTGTATGTTCCCATATATTTATTGCAGTTTTCATGGATGCATTTAAAAATACGGAAATATGGTATGATTTCCAATGAAACAACTATATATTACAGTACTAACTTCAATTATGAATACATAGATATAAAAAGATGTGGTATGAGTGCCTATGAGACAACTCTCCATCCAAGTCTCAATTTGTAAAAGAATATCCATTATAAGTCAAAGTACGGTTTTCAACACGGAGCCTTGTCCCACACCGAAAATCAAGCTATAAGGGGCCCCAAAAATGACTAGTGTAAATTAATTCAAACGGGAAAACCAATTGTCTAATCTATATAAAAAAGATAAAGGGGAAACAATTATGAACCATATATCAACAAACGACAACTACTGAACGTCAAATTCCTACTTAGTATAGGTACAAAATGCAGCGGGTTTGAACCATTCGTCACAACTCGGCCGATTCCGTATGTTCATATGGGATAGACGGGGAATAGCGGATTCACCCGAGGAATGCAGATTGGGGTTTAAGCCTTAGTCCATACCAAAAGTAAGCTAAAATAAACATGCGCACAACACGAAGAGATGTGAAACACTTTAAAAGAGAAAACCAACGTTTCTCATGGGACTTGTCTGATTCAATTAGTGATGATAGTCCATGACCCTTGGACGTTTTTAATATGACACTGAATAAATATGTCGCTTCACTAATTTTTTGTATATTTTCACTGAATTATCGTGATAAAAAACTACAATCTGTATTTCTCGTAGATTTATATTACATCGTTTGTTTCATTGATTTCAGTTTCAGAAATAACTAATAATTATACTAAAACCAACTGTTAATTCTTATCTGCAATTGATTTGACTCATCTGACGATTGTATTCTTCAAGTTACGGTATGTTTGATTTATATTTTTACTTATATATACATGACAAAAATTAACAGGGTTCTTTTTTGGGGATCATATTCAAAGAATTATTTAGACGGTATATGAAGACCATAGATGCATGAAGGTATATGAAAAGCTATTTCGTTATATTTACAATATAAAAAAAAGAAGATGTGGTATGATGAGACAACTCACCACAAGAGACCAAACTGACACAGAAATTAACACCTATAGGTCACCGTAAGGCTTTCAACAATGAGCAAAGTCCATACCGCATTGTCAGCTATGCATGCCCATTTGTCGAAACGTATTTCCACTTGAGAATTTTGAATCTCAGTATAAAATCTGTTCGTTTTTAAGAATTTGATACAAACATTTGGTAATTAGAGTGCAAAATTTATTCTAAAAATAAATTGTTTGATTTTAAATTTATCGAAAAAACTATTGTTTTCAGAATTGAAGTGAATGATATATAGTTTTGTTTATGTTGAAACTGAGAGAGAGAGAGAGAGAGAGAGAGAGAGAGAGAGAGAGAGAGAGAGAGAGAGAGAGAGAGAGAGAGAGAGAGAGAGAGAGAGAGAGAGAGAGAGAGAGAAAAAAAATATAAAAAAATTTAGCAATCATGTGTTTGTTATATTATATTAGTGTTCGTCCATCCGCCTGTTAATCTCCACATATATGTTTTTGTTGTTGTTGTTGACTATGTTGTTTCGGAGTGATTCTGGTCACAGTCTAGAAAATTTTAATTACATTAGTTGTAATATGATTATATCGAAATAAAAAAATAATTACGACGTAAATAAAATATTGAATTGAAATGTGATGAAAATACTAATCCAAAGGCGTATTGTTATATCAAATAGAAGAAACAGTTGGCAATTAATAAATGAGATTAGTTTTTTTCTACACGGTGGCTTAACTCAGGCGCAATAAATATATCTTACTTGGTAGATATAGGAAGTGATTCTGCGTTAAATTCTAATTTTTCAGAAAATTCAACCCTATAAAGTTTTGTCTTTCTTTTCATTTTTTATCATTTTGTTATAAGGATTGTTGTATAAGTTTCATTATTGTTTCATTAATCATTAAATCAATACATTCGTTGTATATATTATGTACAAGATGTAAGTTTGTACACATTATAATTTGTACAGGGTTTTTGTACAAGTTATAAGTTTTTAGACACCTACCTTCTTGCAACAGGTGATACAAGTTTATCTTCTAACATATTTCAGTTAAATGTCTAAAATTCAAATCTATAAACTTCAACTTAACATTTAGCATGTTTAGTGCTATTCTTATTTCCCCCACGGGTGACTGTGGTATAGAAATATGGTCACTTAGTCTTCTCCCGACCGGCAGTAAAACGCTTGCCGAAGTGGGGCGTCCGTTTGGCTGTGCGGGATGTATCAAGTTCGCAGTCGCGTCTGGTCAGAAGGGAGACGTTCAATCCGATGCCTCGTGTAAAGAGAGTGCCACGCTCTTTGCACGTTAAGAATCCTTGCAACAACTCTTTTGAGGGGTCCGTAGGTGGCCTGTTGCAAGGCACAATTTCTGTCCCTATCCAAAATAGCCTCATTTTCCAGTGGCAGTCCAAATTTCCCCGACCATCATCCCAGACGGCCTCTATCGTATCAACCTACCTATTGTATTTATTGTGAACTTGTTCTCGTCCTGAATATGCATAAAATATTTGCCACTGGACGTTAAGCAACCAAGAATCAATCAATCAATCATGCTATTCTTGTTATCCTAAAACTTGATATGAGGATACCTGAATGGTTTAAATTTTAGTTTTATTTTTCTCCATCTACCAAAATCATATCTGTTAACAGTTTTTTATGTTCTAGTAATGTTTTTTATATCAATACTCAGTAATAGACTGTATCATGTAGTTGTGGAAATATGACAGAAATATCCGAAACAAAAGACTGTTTGCTTGCATCATCCATTTGTGTAAAGTTGTTCATAAAACTCTGATAACTTGTACAAAAAGTCTGTACAAATTATAATATGTACAACATTACAACTTGTACACAACATATATATATATAATCAAAATGAAACTTGTAAAGAATTAAGCATGATTTTTTTTTAAATCTACTTAATCAAACAAGTTTTTGGAACAACTAAAAAGAATAACCGCATATCATTCTTTGGAAAAAAAACATAAAGAAAGCTTATATAGATGCATTTCGTAGAATTGCTTATTATATGAATTGATGGACTCATGATAAAACAGTCTTTTTTTTAAGAAATAAGGGACGTAACAAATGATCCGAGGTAGGGGCGTGATTGCCACAAAATTGTAGGAAAGTAAAAGGCCAAGTCGAATTTTTGTATACAATTTTAAGCAAATATCATGTTTCCGAACGCTCTCTACGTCCGTCATTCCTCAACTTGAAACCAATATATATACTCCAATCACCCGACCTTGCAGATTCTACGTACCTACACTGTGAAACTTATCCTTAGAATTAAACGTGTTGCAAGACCAGTGTTAAGGAAAGTGTTTAATTTCTAAACATAAATAAAGATTGATATATTTTGCCCTCATCACTTCGCAATTAACATGTTGCTGTGCTAAAACATGTTTAGATTCTTCGTGGAGTATATAATTCTAAGCCTTTTTAATATCTATCTAAACATTTTATAGCTAAACATGTTCACAGTCTAATCAATTTATAGCTTGACATGTTTAGGCTGCTAGCACATATAATATTAAACATGTTTAGATTTACAACATGTCAAAATCGGTTTTATAAAAATGCGTGTTTACGAAAGTATAAAGGCTCTAAATACAATTTTTAGAGTGTATAATATTGATTGTTGATTTGTTCTCTTCTTGAGTATGCCAGAAATATATGCCACTGGACATAAATGAAGCAATTATCTATCAATAAATGTATTGTAATAGTCATCAGGGGACATTTATCTACACTTAAAAAATGCTATTTAGATCATAAACAAAATTCTAAGCACATCCTTTAGGCACTTGTTTACTTTTTGGTCTAAACGTGTCTTAGTACTAAACATGGTTTTAAAGTTGGCAATGTGTTTATGATTGTATTTAGGACTTACAAATTGGTGTTTTGTTTCTGAACACTGTAATTCTAAATCACATTTAAAAGTGTTGAAATTCAAGACTTATGTAAATTTATTATGGTTTATAGAAATGACTTAGATATTAAACATAACACGAAACACGTTTAGAACCATACATGAAATGTAAAAGTTTATATTCTAAGAACAGTGTTTACAGTTTAGATAATTATAAAATTTCGATAACAGAAACGATCGGTTTCATAGGCCAAACAAATATATTTGTGGATCCAGTTACCATACCTGCCTTCACTACTTTTGGTCTAAATGATGATCTTCCTTGAAGATTTTTCTGTCGTTTTTTCATTAAGCACTGTTACAGTCCGTTTCAATGAGTTTGTAGCTAAAGGTATTATCGTTGGTTAGCTTGCTTTCTAGCTGAACCGTGAAGTCATTGTTATGTAAGGTATACTACCCTCCTTTCAAAGTAGCCTAGTCCTACAGACAGATAGATTAGTTATCTGTCGGACTAGTCTACTCTTAAAGGGGGTTGTTTACATAACCTAACAATGACTTCACGGTTCAGCTAGCAAGCAAGCTACCAAAAGATATTACTGTTAGCTACATACTCATTGAAATCGGCTGTAAAGTCAGAATGTTGCTCCTGGAGACTCCATGTAAAAAAAACTTCAAAATAAAAAGAAATCCCTACCTATATAACCTAATTTGTTTTTATAGAATTAACTGGAACCTCATATACTATTCTATTTGGCCTATACAATTGTTTCAGATTTCGTCGATCTACGGAACAAAACTTATCTCTAGGATATTGAAAATTCTATGTGAAGAAATATAATATTCAAATTTTTATACATGATCCGATTAATCATGCAACAATTTAAAGTTATGAGACATTTAAATGCATTCGATTGACGTGTTCTTGTAATTATGCAGTCATGCAATGCAAGCATGGAAAATAAAATTGATAATAAAAAACAAATTTCTCGACGAGTACAAATGCAATGCAGTAAAGTACGAACTGTTCGATTGTTTCGGGTTGTTCCAATAAATGGATTTTCTTCACCACCATAGGAATCTGAATTAATGATATACAGATCGGAAAAAATGATTGAAAAACATATAATGTATTTGTAAAATATTTAAATGAGAATTGAAGATCCTTTGAAAGTTTAAGTCCGATTGTTTTTATATAACCACAAGCGTAGTATGATAAATGAAAACGAAAAATAAAATGTAATTTAGTTGCACAACATTTTTCATTGTTCTGTAACAGCGCCAAACAATTTAATTCAATGTCTTATTAAAGTCTCATCTTTCAACAAGTACAATCAATCTTTATACATTGTAAAATAACACTAAATAAAATGAGAGCCATTCTATACAGAATTATTAAGAGACTATTAAAATGCATATAGATATAATACACAATATGAAATAAAATACTATTTACAATATATAAAATTTCTACGTCTTTTTAAAATCAAATGACAGGTTTTCGCAAACACACGTATCATATTTACATCTGAGAATAAAAACACTAACTGTTGATTATCATCTAAAATATTTAGATTATCATTAAAAGTTTCAGCAACATAATATAAATGGTTTCTAAAATCGTCATAAAGAGGACATCTTAATAAAACATGCGCTTCATCTTCAATAAAAACGTCACATATATGGCACACTCTATTTTCTAAAACAATATTTTCATATCTCCCTGTTTCAATTCTTAGGGGAGCAACACCACATCTAAAGTTGACGAAAGCACTTCTGTGACTGAAGGATAAATCTATTTTGCAGTATTCCTCCGGTTCAAAATTTTCCCTAATAGGCGAGTGACATTTTCAGAAAAGACGTCTAGTTAACGACTTTAATGCACCCACCTAACACACGGCTGAATTTTTTACAAGTGATAGATTAATATCTGAACTTCATTTTTTGCCCGGTCGTAAAAAAATCGTACGGTGCAATTTTTGTAAAAATTGAATTAAAATCGAGAAATCTTTTCAAAATTAAAATTTACCACCTGTATTTCAACGTAAATTAATTGCTTTAAGCTTCTCTTTTTTATAAATGAAATGCATTGATTTTTTGCGCATTGCATATTTAAGTATTATCAAATAGTTTTTAAAAAATAATATTGTGTTTTTTTGCATAAAAAAATCATTTTTGTAACAATTTTGTCATTATTTCAAAAACCGACCACTTCTTTTCTAATTCTTTCAGTCGTTTTTTCTTATTTGATCTTATTTTAAAGTTGAATCATATCTAATAATTATTCCAAGTTCATAACTAATTTGATACATATTGTTTTAACTGTAGTTTTCGGTATTTTTTGCGTTTTTCCGCACTCATCAATATTCCACCGCAATTACGGAATTCATTTTGTCCGTTTTCATTTCTTTACCTGTATATTATAATCATTAATTCGTGAAGAAGGAGCATGTCAATTTGACAAAACTCACAAGACCAATTGAAATATAAATTTATTAAATTGATTGAATAAAGGATGTATACTTAATGAATTTATTACTTTAAAAAAGATAGTGTTTTATAGAGGTATTTGATAAGTATTAGTTTGAAAGTTATTGTGACACAGTAATAGAAAAATAATTAACGGGAACAACTCTAGTATTTTTCCGGACAATGTCAAACTTGACGTGTAGTCCTGTTAAACTAACCCCTCCTGCTGCTAAAAAAGGCAGACTGTCTATTGACTGGCAACGATGTATCGTTTGTCAAGTATTTACGACAGAGCGGCTATGTTTTCCAGCTGCGAAGGGAAAAACAACTTTTCTTTCTGCCGTAAATAAACGGAAGGACACCGTTTATAGGAGACTTGTTGATGAATACAAAACGGTCGAGGAAGCACCACTTGATAGAATAAAATACCATAAAAGCTGTTATAAAGCTTTTACAAGTAAACAAAACTTGACCACATTTGCAGACAATAATTTAACAGGACAATCTACATCTTCCTGTACAAAAATACCCTTGTGCAAAGATGATAATCAGTCTACCATATTGACACGATCTAGATTGCCTGAGATAGATTGGATGGTTTGCATATTTTGTAAATACAAATCGTTTAGGCAAGATAAAAAATTACGCAAGATATCATCGGCCGAAAGAATCCAATGCATTATGCGAACTGCAAAAAATATATCCGACAGTGAAATGGTTTTGAAAATAAGATCAGAGATGTTTGCTCTAAATGCTTTATACCACTCAGCTTGCATCACAAAATATTTGTTGAGAAATCCGGTTAAATTTGAAATTGAAGAACCTTTAAAGTCAGAGCATGAAAGTGCCTTTGCTGAATTTGTTTCAACAATCCAAGAAGATTTGCTTGTGTATAAGAAGGTATTCTACATGAACGGTTTACTAGAACTATTTACTCCCTTTCTTCCCCAAAATTTGCGAGAAAGTTATACAACGTATAGGCTTCAACAAAAATTGGAAAAACACTTTGGAAATACTATTGTCATACAGTGTCAACAAGGACAAGGCATGTCCAATATTGTTTACAGTAGCTCAATTTCTCTGTCTGAAGCCATCAGTACAGCTAACCGTCTTAAAGCCGATATGAAACCTCTCAGAACTCATGATTTATGTACTGTTTCAACTCCTGATTGTGACGAAGATTTGATATTACACAAAGCTGCTGGTATATTGCGTAAGCATATTGGCGATGTTGTAATCCAAAGTGATGCATATCCGTCACCTGCAGATACTTCCCTAAGTCAGTCTCAGAAAATTATGCCAACTATTTTAAAAACATTCATATGCTGGCTAATAGATGGAGATTCCTATGAAACTGTAAATAAAGACAATGCCCTACCAACGGAAAAATTGAGAAAATGTTTGGCCTTAGCAGAAACAATAGTTTCAATCAGTAGAAATTCATTCACGCCTTTCAATCTTGGCTTATCATTACAAATGCATCATGTATATGGTTCTAAAAGTCTGATCGAAACTTTGCATAGTCATGGGTTTTGTGCTTCTTACGACGAGCTGAGACGATTTCTTACAAGCTTAGCCGATCATGAGATCGAAAAGATTGAGAATGGCACATATGTTCCTCAAGGTATTTTTGCATCTCCTGGGGATGTAACCCTCATCCAAGAAGGAGCAGACAATGTTGACATCAATACTGAAACAATCGATGGTAAAGATACGTTCCACTCTATGGCTAGGGCGGTCTTTCAGGTTCAGTCTCTGTCTCATACCAATGAAGCTGTGAATGAAATGAAGATCAGACGTAATCAATTGTGTTCCCTTCCAGTGACAGAGACTACAGCTGCTCTAATCAGTTGTCTACAGTACGACAAACCAAAAGAACGCATGGAACCTGTACGTCACGAAGATGCTTATGGAAAAATTAAAAAGTGTGATGACCGAGGTGCGGAAATATCCGACATAGCTTGGGTATTTTTAAGGCTTCTGTCAAGACAGACTGTTGATTTTCCAATTAGGAACCATTTGCCTACTGGAGGCAAACAAATTATTCCTTTTTGGACAGGCTATCATCGTAAAACATCTGTGTACTGTAGATCATTCAGTATAGTATCATATGCACCGATCGTCGACTCAAAACCAAGCGATATGGCTACTGTATATACTACAATGAAAAGGTGTGTTGATATGTGTATGAAAGCCGGCCAGCAGTATTCTGTTCAGACCTTTGACCAGCAGTTGTATGCTATTGCACAGCAGATCAAATGGTCCAGGCCTCTTGAATTCCAGAGTCATATCATTCGTTTAGGAGGGTTTCACACCGTAGCATGCTTTATTGCTTCTATTGGAAAACTCTGGGGTGATGGGGGTCTGTCAGATCTACTAGTTGATTCGGGAGTATACGCTGGGTGTACCGTTGAACAGATGCTTTCTGGAAAACAATTTAACAGAGCAGTCAGAGCTTTAACTCTTACATATGAGGCAATGATGTCGCTATGGGTATCCTCTTTTTTTGATTGGTGTAGGACCACAAATCGTTTAATCAACTTACCAGAAACTATTTGGGACGCCCTTTTCCGGTGCTATGATATATTTGCTGGTGATATGTCCTCATGGAATCAAGATATAGCCACCCTTACCTCTTTAGTTGACATGCATCTAGTGCCTCTAATGAAAGAATTTCAGGAATGGAGCTGTGCTGTATCCCCTACAGTCAGGTTTTGGGACATGTTCCTGAATTCTGTGAGTATTATGCTACAAAACATTCGAGCAGAAAGAAATGGTATATGGCCACTTCATTTGAGTTCCATCCGTGCTATGCTCCCATTATTTTTTGTGTCCAACATGAATAATTATTCAAGATGGACTCCTGTATATCTTCTCGATATGATCAATCTCCCCGCTGAAGTTGAAGCACGCTTTAATGACGGATTTTTTGCTATTCGTCAAAAAGCTGGTTCTTTCAATGGAGTCTGGAGTGATATGGCCACCGAAAAAAGCATTATTAAAGACAGTAAAGGGAACGGTGGTATTGTTGGTCTGACCAGAAAATCTGCACTGATAAGATGGAATGTAACAAGACACATAGTAGGCCACTTCAGTGCTTCAATGAAAATAAGATCAGGTTTGGTTACTGCTGATGATAACATGCATGATGAAAGCAGACCTGCATCTATGAAACGGGATGAACAGCAAGTCATCGACTTAATAAGTCACTTACACGAGACAATGGTGAATCCATTTGACATTCAACAGCATTCTCCTGAGTTAGTCAATATTTCAACTGGTCTTAAAGCTTCAAAGGAAGTCCAAGAATCACTTTTGAATGCAGTTGACACGGGTACTGAAATGTCCAAAAAGTTCATTGATTCTGCCTTGTCTGAAGGTATGTCTAGAAGCTTCTACGGGCCCATTCAACGCTCTAATATAAAGACGTTTTCAGATATGAACAAAAAAACAAAGTTAAAATGCAGATCAGGTGAGACAGTCCAAGGTAACATCAACCCAGAGCTCATATTTCGTCGTGCCCTAGCACTGACGAAATGCAGAGATGATGTTACTGTTGAAAAATTGCTCTCTTTCCCCATTGGACCCATACCCACTTCTCTTTTTCATGACGATGGAACGATGCGAAAATGTGTTAAATCTGATCTTGCACATGAGCTTGAACGCGAAATATGTCAATCTTTTAATCTTCCAACATTTGACCCATCACTCACGGTTGTGATTAGGGATGGCATGGCTATTATTCAATCGTTAGATGTGAAAAGGTTTTCTAGTTTTGGTGATTTGCTTAATTTCTATTTGAAGCAGCTGTCCACTCTCTTTCAGTCGGCATCAACAATTGTAGTTGTGTTTGATAGGTATGACATACCAGACTCTATCAAATCGGCTGAAAGGGAACGTCGGTCTCAAGCAGCTGGTGGACACAGGGTCTATCATGTAAATGAAGGAAGCAGTATCCCCGACTGGAAAAAATTTCTGGCAAACAAAAGAAATAAACAAGCTTTGGTCTGCTTCATCGGGGAATTTATTTCAAAATCTTATTGTGCAAGTAACACACTGCCTGTCGGACAAACATTATTTCTGGCAGGCACTTTCCCAAATCCAGAAATCGTAAAAAAAATAACTAACGATCAAATAGCTGACTGTACCAGCTTATTTAGCACACAAGAGGAAGCCGACACAAGACTAGTTTTACATGCCCTTCATGCTGAAGAACACTTTAAGATGTGTAATGTAAGAGGGAGAACGATTGTTAAATGTTCTGACACTGATGTTTTAGTTCTCGCTGTGCATTACTTCCCTCGGATGCTTAACACGGATCAGCTATGGCTATACATGGGTGCTGTCACTAGTGGTAAGGATGGAAGGCGATACATCCCAGTGCATGAGCTGTGTAGTTCCCTTACAAACATTACCCGTGAAATCCTACCAGCAGCTCATGCTCTTACTGGTTGTGACACCACATCAAGTCTCTTTGGCATTGGGAAAAAGTCTGTGTTCAAGCTTTTAAAGTCGTCATCTGCAGAACTGGCGGGTCTATCACAGCTAGGTAACTCAGATATTGAGACCTCCATCTGTGTTGCAAGAAAACTTGTATCTAAGTTGTATGATCCAAAAGGCAAATATAAGTCAAGTCACCATGATTTGAACAAGTTACGTGTTAGACTTGCAACTAGCAAAGACTGCTCTCTTGTTCGCCTTCCACCAAGCGAAGCTTCATTTAAACAACATGTTCTAAGAGCCAGCATTCAAACAAAGATATGGATGACATCACATCAGGCAAAGCCGCCAATAGGTTCACCCTATGAATACGGTTGGAAAAAAAGTTGCAATGGTCCAACCCCAGTTCTGTTCACTGGACTTATGTCATCAGACTTTCTTCCGGATTTAATTTGTTCTTGCAAAGGAAAAACAATTTGCAGTAGAGAATGTGTTTGTGTTGAACAAAACCTTTGTTGTACAGAACTATGTCCTTGCCAGGGAAGCGATCTCTGTTGTAATATATTGACAAGCCAACAGAGCCCTGACGATGACGAAGAAGAGGACGTTCTTCAGAATTGATTTAAATTCTAAAAAATGAGTTTTAATGTTAATAAATCGCGAGATGAAATGTCGCATTTTGTGATTATTTTTTTACATTGTGTTCCAAGAGATGGACATGAACACTTTTAAGATTAAAACAAAACTTTCGTGTACCCTCAAATTATTTTACAAATAGAAAAATATAAAAAGAAATTAAAAAAATAACCTGCCAGACGGTCTCCGACCTTGACGTGGTTGGTAGGCTTTACACAAACAGGAGGCCCTCTTTATAGTTGATGCGACAAAGACGTCTACTTTTGACACCATTGTATTTAGATAATTATCTCACTTTTATACTTGTATCTTTGAACAAACATCATTATTGTGCACGCTAGAACCAACATTGCAACATAAAATAGTATTTTTAATGTCAAATTCATTCGTATTTATTCATATCTTGCCAAAAGAATCGTATTCTCATATCAGAGTAGAAACGTCAAAATGACGTCAATTACCGCTCTTGCATACAGCGTATGCAATTTTTAGCGGACAAACAACATTATTATGTTGTATAAAGTAAAATAAAATATATTTCGTAACCCTGCTGATTCAAATTAATTCATAAATCTAAAATGATGTGAACTTCGATAATTTTCGCGTCTGACCTTTGACCCGGATTTAAAAAAATATGCACCATATTTCACTTTTACGACCGGGTGAAATGCATTCTACACATTTTTCCCTTTCCAAAGATATATAATTTAGCCGTGTGTTAGATAGGTGCATTAAAAATATTTTTTAGGTCTGAATGTCACTCGCCTAAGATGTTGAATGGGCTCAAACTACTACTGGTCAACCCTTCCTACTTGCAGACTGCTTATAGGCGAGTGACATTCAGACCTAAAAAATATTTTTAATGCACCTATCTAACACACGGCTAAATTATATATCTTTGGAAAGGAAAAAATGTGTAGAATGCATTTCACCCGGTCGTAAAAGTGAAATATGGTGCATATTTTTTTAAATCCGGGTCAAAGGTCAGACGCGAAAATTATCGAAGTTCTTACATTTTAGATTTATGAATTAATTTGAATCAGCAGGGTTACGAAATATATTTTATTTTACTTTATACAACATAATAATGTTGTTTGTCCGCTAAAAATTGCATACGCTGTATGCAAGAGCGGTAATTGACGTCATTTTGACGTTTCTACTCTGATATGAGAATACGATTCTTTTGGCAAGATATGAATAAATACGAATGAATTTGACATTAAAAATACTATTTTATGTTGCAATGTTGGTTCTAGCGTGCACAATAATGATGTTTGTTCAAAGATACAAGTATAAAAGTGAGATAATTATCTAAATACAATGGTGTCAAAAGTAGACGTCTTTGTCGCATCAACTATAAAGAGGGCCTCCTGTTTGTGTAAAGCCTACCAACCACGTCAAGGTCGGAGACCGTCTGGCAGGTTATTTTTTTAATTTCTTTTTATATTTTTCTATTTGTAAAATAATTTGAGGGTACACGAAAGTTTTGTTTTAATCTTAAAAGTGTTCATGTCCATCTCTTGGAACACAATGTAAAAAAATAATCACAAAATGCGACATTTCATCTCGCGATTTATTAACATTAAAACTCATTTTTTAGAATTTAAATCAATTCTGAAGAACTTCCTCTTCTTCGTCATCGTCAGGGCTCTGTTGGCTTGTCAATATATTACAACAGAGATCGCTTCCCTGGCAAGGACATAGTTCTGTACAACAAAGGTTTTGTTCAACACAAACACATTCTCTACTGCAAATTTTTTTTCCTTTGCAAGAACAAATTAAATCCTGAAGAAAGTCTGATGACATAAGTCCAGTGAACAGAACTGGGGTTGGACCATTGCAACTTTTTTTCCAACCGTATTCATAGGGTGAACCTATTGGCGGCTTTGCCTGATGTGATGTCATCCATATCTTTGTTTGAATGCTGGCTCTTAGAACATGTTGTTTAAATGAAGCTTTGCTTGGTGGAAGGCGAACAAGAGAGCAGTCTTTGCTAGTTGCAAGTCTAACACGTAACTTGTTCAAATCATGGTGACTTGACTTATATTTGCCTTTTGGATCATACAACTTAGATACAAGTTTTCTTGCAACACAGATGGAGGTCTCAATATCTGAGTTACCTAGCTGTGATAGACCCGCCAGTTCTGCAGATGACGACTTTAAAAGCTTAAACACAGACCTTTTCCCAATGCCAAAGAGACTTGATGTGGTGTCACAACCAGTAAGAGCATGAGCTGCTGGTAGGATTTCACGGGTAATGTTTGTAAGGGAACTACACAGCTCATGCACTGGGATGTATCGCCTTCCATCCTTACCACTAGTGACAGCACCCATGTATAGCCATAGCTGATCCGTGTTAAGCATCCGAGGGAAGTAATGCACAGCGAGAACTAAAACATCAGTGTCAGAACATTTAACAATCGTTCTCCCTCTTACATTACACATCTTAAAGTGTTCGTCAGCATGAAGGGCATGTAAAACTAGTCTTGTGTCGGCTTCCTCTTGTGTGCTAAATAAGCTGGTACAGTCAGCTATTTGATCGTTAGTTATTTTTTTTACGATTTCTGGATTTGGGAAAGTGCCTGCCAGAAATAATGTTTGTCCGACAGGCAGTGTGTTACTTGCACAATAAGATTTTGAAATAAATTCCCCGATGAAGCAGACCAAAGCTTGTTTATTTCTTTTGTTTGCCAGAAATTTTTTCCAGTCGGGGATACTGCTTCCTTCATTTACATGATAGACCCTGTGTCCACCAGCTGCTTGAGACCGACGTTCCCTTTCAGCCGATTTGATAGAGTCTGGTATGTCATACCTATCAAACACATCTACAATTGTTGATGCCGACTGAAAGAGAGTGGACAGCTGCTTCAAATAGAAATTAAGCAAATCACCAAAACTAGAAAACCTTTTCACATCTAACGATTGAATAATAGCCATGCCATCCCTAATCACAACCGTGAGTGATGGGTCAAATGTTGGAAGATTAAAAGATTGACATATTTCGCGTTCAAGCTCATGTGCAAGATCAGATTTAACACATTTTCGCATCGTTCCATCGTCATGAAAAAGAGAAGTGGGTATGGGTCCAATGGGGAAAGAGAGCAATTTTGCAACAGTAACATCATCTCTGCATTTCGTCAGTGCTAGGGCACGACGAAATATGAGCTCTGGGTTGATGTTACATATCTGAAAACGTCTTTATATTAGAGCGTTGAATGGGCCCGTAGAAGCTTCTAGACATACCTTCAGACAAGGCAGAATCAATGAACTTTTTGGACATTTCAGTACCCGTGTCAACTGCATTCAAAAGTGATTCTTGGACTTCCTTTGAAGCTTTAAGACCAGTTGAAATATTGACTAACTCAGGAGGATGCTGTTGAATGTCAAATGGATTCACCATTGTCTCGTGTAAGTGACTTATTAAGTCGATGACTTGCTGTTCATCCCGTTTCATAGATGCAGGTCTGCTTTCATCATGCATGTTATCATCAGCAGTAACCAAACCTGATCTTATTTTCATTGAAGCACTGAAGTGGCCTACTATGTATCTTGTTACATTCCATCTTATCAGTGCAGATTTTTTTCTGGTCAGACCAACAATACCACCGTTCCCTTTACTGTCTTTAATAATGCTTTTTCGGTGGCCATATCACTCCAGACTCCATTGAAAGAACCAGCTTTTTGACGAATAGCAAAAAATCCGTCATTAAAGCGTGCTTCAACTTCAGCGGGGAGATTGATCATATCGAGAAGATATACAGGAGTCCATCTTGAATAATTATTCATGTTGGACACAAAAAATAATGGGAGCATAGCACGGATGGAACTCAAATGAAGTGGCCATATACCATTTCTTTCTGCTCGAATGTTTTGTAGCATAATACTCACAGAATTCAGGAACATGTCCCAAAACCTGACTGTAGGGGACACAGCACAGCTCCATTCCTGAAATTCTTTCATTAGAGGCACTAGATGCATGTCAACTAAAGAGGTAAGGGTGGCTATATCTTGATTCCATGAGGACATATCACCAGCAAATATATCATAGCACCGGAAAAGGGCGTCCCAAATAGTTTCTGGTAAGTTGATTAAACGATTTGTGGTCCTACACCAATCAAAAAAAGAGGATACCCATAGCGACATCATTGCCTCATATGTAAGAGTTAAAGCTCTGACTGCTCTGTTAAATTGTTTTCCAGAAAGCATCTGTTCAACGGTACACCCAGCGTATACTCCCGAATCAACTAGTAGATCTGACAGACCCCCATCACCCCAGAGTTTTCCAATAGAAGCAATAAAGCATGCTACGGTGTGAAACCCTCCTAAACGAATGATATGACTCTGGAATTCAAGAGGCCTGGACCATTTGATCTGCTGTGCAATAGCATACAACTGCTGGTCAAAGGTCTGAACAGAATACTGCTGGCCGGCTTTCATACACATATCAACACACCTTTTCATTGTAGTATATACAGTAGCCATATCGCTTGGTTTTGAGTCGACGATCGGTGCATATGATACTATACTGAATGATCTACAGTACACAGATGTTTTACGATGATAGCCTGTCCAAAAAGGAATAATTTGTTTGCCTCCAGTAGGCAAATGGTTCCTAATTGGAAAATCAACAGTCTGTCTTGACAGAAGCCTTAAAAATACCCAAGCTATGTCGGATGTTTCCGCACCTCGGTCATCACACTTTTTAATTTTTCCATAAGCATCTTCGTGACGTACAGGTTCCATGCGTTCTTTTGGTTTGTCGTACTGTGGACAACTGATTAGAGCAGCTGTAGTCTCTGTCACTGGAAGGGAACACAATTGATTACGTCTGATCTTCATTTCATTCACAGCTTCATTGGTATGAGACAGAGACTGAACCTGAAAGACCGCCCTAGCCATAGAGTGGAACGTATCTTTACCATCGATTGTTTCAGTATTGATGTCAACATTGTCTGCTCCTTCTTGGATGAGGGTTACATCCCCAGGAGATGCAACAATACCTTGAGGAACATATGTGCCATTCTCAATCTTTTCGATCTCATGATCTGAGAGGTTTCATATCGGCTTTAAGACGGTTAGCTGTACTAATGGCTTCAGACAGAGAAATTGAGCTACTGTAAACAATATTGGACATGCCTTGTCCTTGTTGACACTGTATGACAATAGTATTTCCAAAGTGTTTTTCCAATTTTTGTTGAAGCCTATACGTTGTATAACTTTCTCGCAAATTTTGGGGAAGAAAGGGAGTAAATAGTTCTAGTAAACCGTTCATGTAGAATACCTTCTTATACACAAGCAAATCTTCTTGGATTGTTGAAACAAATTCAGCAAAGGCACTTTCATGCTCTGACTTTAAAGGTTCTTCAATTTCAAATTTAACCGGATTTCTCAACAAATATTTTGTGATGCAAGCTGAGTGGTATAAAGCATTTAGAGCAAACATCTCTGATCTTATTTTCAAAACCATTTCACTGTCGGATATATTTTTTGCAGTTCGCATAATGCATTGGATTCTTTCGGCCGATGATATCTTGCGTAATTTTTTATCTTGCCTAAACGATTTGTATTTACAAAATATGCAAACCATCCAATCTATCTCAGGCAATCTAGATCGTGTCAATATGGTAGACTGATTATCATCTTTGCACAAGGGTATTTTTGTACAGGAAGATGTAGATTGTCCTGTTAAATTATTGTCTGCAAATGTGGTCAAGTTTTGTTTACTTGTAAAAGCTTTATAACAGCTTTTATGGTATTTTATTCTATCAAGTGGTGCTTCCTCGACCGTTTTGTATTCATCAACAAGTCTCCTATAAACGGTGTCCTTCCGTTTATTTACGGCAGAAAGAAAAGTTGTTTTTCCCTTCGCAGCTGGAAAACATAGCCGCTCTGTCGTAAATACTTGACAAACGATACATCGTTGCCAGTCAATAGACAGTCTGCCTTTTTTAGCAGCAGGAGGGGTTAGTTTAACAGGACTACACGTCAAGTTTGACATTGTCCGGAAAAATACTAGAGTTGTTCCCGTTAATTATTTTTCTATTACTGTGTCACAATAACTTTCAAACTAATACTTATCAAATACCTCTATAAAACACTATCTTTTTTAATGTAATAAATTCATTAAGTATACATCCTTTTTTCAATCAATTTAATAAATTTATATTTCAATTGGTCTTGTGAGTTTTGTCAAATTGACATGCTCCTTCTTCACGAATTAATGATTATAATATACAGGTAAAGAAATGAAAACGGACAAAATGAATTCCGTAATTGCGGTGGAATATTGATGAGTGCGGAAAAACGCAAAAAATACCGAAAAATACAGTTAAAACAATATGTATCAAATTAGTTATGAACTTGGAATAATTATTAGATATGATTCAACTTTAAAATAAGATCAAATAAGAAAAAACGACTGAAAGAATTAGAAAAGAAGTGGTCGGTTTTTGAAATAATGACAAAATTGTTACAAAAATGATTTTTTTATGCAAAAAAACACAATATTATTTTTTAAAAACTATTTGATAATACTAAAATATGCAATGCGCAAAAAATCAATGCATTTCATTTATAAAAAAAAGAAGCTTAAAGCAATTAATTTACGTTGAAATACAGGTGGTAAATTTTAATTTTGAAAAGATTTCTCGATTTTAATTCAATTTTTACAAAAATTGCACCGTACGATTTTTTTACGACCGGGCAAAAAATGAAGTTCAGATATTAATCTATCACTTATAAAAAATTCAGCCGTGTGTTAGGTGGGTGCATTAAAGTCGTTAACTAGACGTCTTTTCTGAAAATGTCACTCGCCTATCTACTGTGATATCTTCTACTGTTGTTGATAGTGCTGGTATAGGCTTGTGTCTCTCGTTGTTAAGCTGGTCTTTGCATGAGTAGAAGTTTGATGTGTGTTCTACTAGTTGATGTGTGTCATCATTCCATTCCCGGTTTTGTAGTTTTAACCAGTTCTTCTTCATAGATAGTTGTTATTGCAGTAAGTTCATCTTTACAACGAGATTTCATACGTTGTAATACATCATCTACTCTGAGTTGCATTCTGTCTGAGGGATGGTTGTGATTAGCATCCACTTTGGTTGGTATGTTGTTATGTGTGTGAATAGTAGCAGGGCAGTTACGGGTAGAGCATTTTTAATAACATCTGTCTCCACGTCTTGACTGTATCTGGAACTTGTAGTTATTGTGTACAAAGTTCAAAGTCATTTGGCTTTGCTTAATCTATTAGGCCAATTAATACACATATCTATGATAATTAAGTACGTTTGATAATATATTCATTTTTAAAAATCATTATTTGTTTAATAATGAGATTAATAGATTCTTTGAGACTGAAATTGAAAGTGTCGGTAACTATTAATTTTCTTTTTGAATACGGGTTTTTTTCCAGACTTTCCAGACTTTTGAATACTTTTTCTTTCATTAGATTTTTATTTTTCCAATGCTTTTATTTCCTTTTTTCAATTAGTTTTATTTTTTAGAAATTCCATGGTATTAAAATACTTAAAATTATTACTTTATGCATGTTTTCAAACAAAAAAAGTCTCATTTTTACATATAAATAATAATTTTTATTTAATTTCCACAGGTAAATTTACCTTTAACCAAATTAGACACTAATGACTTAAACAACATATTTTGCAATAAAAACCATGTATTGTAATTCCACTAATCTCTAGGTAGGAATAGCCAGAATAGTAAATTACAAACTGTAGGAAGACAGAAGACACCAGGTCTTGCAAACCGAGCCGTGAAGCAATACAAAGAGAAACCTTATCATTTATTAATTATTTGAGTATTTTGAGCTTCACTTTACGAAAATTGATATAGATCTCTCTAAATTAGTTATTAAATTGAAAACTTTTACTTAAAGTAAAAACATTTAACAAATTATTTACTTAATAAAACGTGACTTTTAGTTGATATGCTTTTTGATATTATTGGATTTCAATCACATACAGTAAAACCTGCTTTAGAGACCACCTGTGTTAAGGAAAAAGCTGTGTTAAAAAACCACCAATTTTAGATCCCTCTATAGTACATTCTAAATAAATTAAACCTGTATTTAAATACCACCTGTAGTGAGACCACTTTTTTGCTCTTTCTAAAATAAACTCATCATAGTTACCAGGATTAAATTTTATATAGTGGTCTCTTAAAACAGGTTTGACTGTATACATAAGATCTCCACTGCCGCTAATTTGATTATGTACACAAGTTTTATCACCGTAGCAAAATTTTCTCCGTCGCATTGTTCTGAGGAGTACCATCACAAGTTAATAGTTCAAAGTGCGTACTTCGGTGATTCAATTTCCCCCCCCCCCCCCCACTTTTTATAGCTCCGTTTAAACAAATAAGTCTCGAAGGAGATGCACTCGTATTGGTTGGTTGAATCTTGTTTTTTTTTTCTTCAATTGCAATTGATACCCTGTATCGAACCATTAAAAATGTCAAATCGAAACAATGTAAGATTGTATAAACAGCTATTATACATGATGACAAACGATCTTACATAGAACGAACATTTTCTTGTCAAATGATCAGATGAGTTGCTTCAAACAGTGTCCTGGGGTTATGATAACTCGAATAACTCTAATAAAAATGTCAGTAAAGTATGGTCAACTACAAATGTACACAAAAAAGTCATGATCTGCGTCGGGCAGATATCGACCTAATGTAAATGAATATGAATACATCTGTTAAACTATTCTGGTCATAAATCTATGTAACCTCACATACGTAATAGAAACGGCAGCATTTGGTTACAAGGGCACAATTACTGTTTACATTCCATCGTTAAGTTTTTTTATACCCCAATATGGTATACTCAGAATAAAACATTTTGAGTTCCTGATTGGACGATGCCGAGTTGGAATTTGTTTGCACATATAAAATTGTATCTATTTAGGTTTGAAAACAGGTGAAAATTAAATTCTGATATTTTGAAATCATATTTTACAATATCTTAATTATTAACCATTCCTATTAAGTGCAGAATTTGGAAGTTTCCATAACAACTGCGTTTTAGAAGTTTTTGCGCAAGCCAAGCTCATATGTTTTTTTTTGTTTAAAGAAGTGAGGACATCTATAGTCAAATGAACTGCTACCCATTTTTTTCTAGTTTAACATCACTCTATTCCTATAGAAACTGTAATACAAATAGTTGCGCTGTTTGCTGACCATAAATACATTTTTAAAGCTTTATAAACATCAAACCACTACTTTCAGCGACATACCTTCACTTTAAACAAGAACTTGTGATCTCGCGTTATTTTAAACTACCAACACTTTAAAGGTAGAAGAAGTCAATTAAATGGTTTGTCCTTGTTTCACTGTCAATGTTGACATTTGTTTACTCTAAAAGCTAAACACGTAAAGTCAAACTAATACGGATTGAATAAGGTCGACTTATTTGCAAGTGAATAATTCATCAGCGAAGTTTCTTAGATTATTTTAACAAAATTGAAGCAAACTGGTTGGTGAAAGCAAGTTATCATTTCACTATTTCACTCTCATTATTGATCGAACTAAACAATGCTTCTTTTTTAATGGCTCTCGGATCCAATACCCTTTTTACACCAATAGTAAATAGGAGCTGCTTTGTGTCAGATATATATTTTGCACGATTGGATGCATTGATACAACATTTCAGATGGTTGAAAGAAACAATTATCAGAAGTACAAATGACAAATAAATTGTAAAATTTATAAAAGTATGTAACCTTTCATTTGCTTAACTAGGAAATAGATATGTATTTGTTTAATGATTCTTTACAATGCTATTTCAATTGATACCAAAAAAAACTAGCTTGTTTAATAAAAATATTATGAGATTTTTTAACCTTTTTTTGCATTTGTTTTTGATCTATAGAAAATCATTGTTCTGATTATTTTTATTGTCATATTCAAACAAAAAAGTGCAGTTGGTTTTTTTTTGCGGGTAAAATTTCATTAAAAGAGTTTATGAATAATAATGAACGATTAAAGTGGGTATGCTAAATTAATATTTCACCTTAAATTCCGGAAGGTTAAAATACCTCATCATACAAAATATTGATTAAAATAAAAGGTTCCACTTCGAATCTTTACCAATGCGCTCCTCCCCTGAAGTTTAACTGAAGGCGAGGGTACTGGTAGACAGAGGTGTTCTCTTGGGTATACTGTGTTTATTTACAGCAGATTAGAACAGTCACTGCCTTTGTCAAACACTATAGCACTAGTCTACGTCCTGTTGGACTGTAAATTACTCAGGAGGGCGTCAAGAAAAGGTAATGTTTGGGTTCAATAAGTAAATAATATGATAAGTGAGTGAGAAGTTAGATGGACAGTGAGGGTGAGAGAAAGGGGGTTGATTGAGATATAACGGGTGGATAAGTGAAAGAGTAGGCGGTGGAGGGAGTGAGCGTTAGTGACTGGCTGGATGAGCAAAAGAAAGAGTGAGACGGTGGAAGAATGAGCGAGAAAGAGTGCGCGGATGAATGAGTGAAATATAGTGGATAGATAAATAAGAGAGTGTGGCTGGATGAATGTGAGTGAAAACCGAGGAGAGATATATGATGCCTGAGTCACGGGTAGATAATAGACCGGGTGGATAAATGAGTGAGGGGATAGATGAGTGACGGATGACTGAAAGTGTGGGTTGAGGAATAAATGATTTAACCAGTGGATGGATGAATATCTAATAATGAATGGATGGACACATGAGTGAAAGCGTGGACGGGTAAATGAATGAGAGCATAAATGTGATGGATGGTTGAGAAACTGGATGGACAAATGAGACACTGCATCGGCAAATCAGAAAGTCAATGGACAAATCGAGACAGATAATGGATGCATGAAAGATAAATGAAAATAAAATCATCATAGATACCAGGATTAAATTTTGTATTTACGCCAGACGCGCGTTTCGTCTACAAAAGACTCATCAGTGACGCTCGAATCCAAAAATGTTAAAACGGCCAAATAAAGGACAAATTGACGAGCATTTAGGACCAAAATTCTTAGAAGTTTTGCCAAAAAAAGGTTGTCTATTCCTGAGGTAGAAAAGCCTTAGTTTTTCAAAAATTCAATTGTTTTGTAAACAGTTAATTTATAAATATGACTGTATCAATGACAATACATGTCAGCATAGGAGTGTTGAATACTGAGCTAGTGATACCCTCGGGGAAAGAGAGAGCAAAGACAGGTGATGAAAAAT
This sequence comes from Mytilus edulis, assembly GCF_963676685.1. Taxonomy (NCBI): domain Eukaryota; kingdom Metazoa; phylum Mollusca; class Bivalvia; order Mytilida; family Mytilidae; genus Mytilus; species Mytilus edulis. The sequence continues at coordinate 12,268,416 of NC_092355.1, forward strand.
ACACTGGATTAGCGAGAGAGGGGGCGAAATGAGTACGCAAGATAACACAAATGATGGAGCTATAAAGTGTGTATAAAAAATGTGTGGATGACAGAGAGAAGGAGCAACTGTATAAGCAAGCGTGGAAAGAAGTAGATGAACAAGAGAATGAGTAGATAAACGAGCGAAGGAGTGGATTAATGTTACGTTCTGAATAGATCTTTTTCATGTCATGCTCTATGCTTATTTGAACATGGGGAAGCATTACATTTGACGATATTTTACACTGAGCGTTCCCCCTCCCATGTAGTATAACCAATACATTTTTATATCTAATAAGTTTAAAAGTGCATATAAATATATCATGTATAGGTTAATTGAATAACAATATATAGTTAATTTTGTGTTAACAGCTTAAGTGTTTTAATAAGACAAAAATGAAGCAAGAATGTAAACAGTACGTTTGTGCGAATATATGTTGTAATAATAATAATCGCAATTTTGGTGCATTTTTCCTTAGATCTGTTTTTGTGATAATTTTTTCATACCATGCTACTCGCTTGAGATGGAAAATTATCGGTAGAAACTAAGAAGGCACGTGGCGTTGCTAATGAAATTGACAACGTCGTCATAGGTAAAATAGCGATAAACAGATTATCATTGGCCATCTCAACTCGATTGCTTTTATTGCTCTCGCCGTACCGGTTCAAGCGAGAAAATCAATCTCGTTGAGATGATCAACGAGAATCTATAAGAACACAGCTTTGTGGAAGTTCGTCATATTATAATATTACAAGGGGGGTCTACGTCATTACGCAGGGTGTCGGTGGTTGACATTGGACAAACATTTTATTGCTTGAAGGTAAAATTTTTACTTATTATGCCAGTTATATGAAGGTTACGGTTATATAAAACATGATAGATACATTCATCATTATTGTTGCCAAAGAAAACGGCTTGGGTTGAATCTGCAAATATTAAATATCTGGTTATTTCAATGCTAAATATTTCTAAAAATGAACATTAATACCTTGAACCACACACATTTTTGTAACATAAAAACATTTTGAAGAAAAAATATATTTGGTTACCATTTGAACACATCATTGCCCTTTATCTGACAAATAGCCATTTTTGACATTGGCTTTAAATACTGAAAAAAATCAAAGAGATGAGAATGACATAAACATACCTCGCACTATAGCATGTATAGGCAATCAAATTATAAAAATTAAAAACTGTTTTGAGGGGCCTTCATGTTCGAGTGGTCTAAGGGTTAACAACTGTAATCACTATCAAGTGAACACTTAGGCCAAGTTCGGATGGATATCTAGAGTAGATGGGACATGGTCATATATAACACCTGTTATGATTGGATATAGCTTTCCCGCCATTACCACTCGAGGAGCCCTGGGTTGTGGCAGGGTTCCTGGAAATCGACTCGATATCCCGGATGTAGTGACGTCGATCCAATCCTGAGATTGTGAGTTCGAACTCTACTCAGTGGGTGCACCCGACTGGTAATTGATTGTCAGTTATCGAAGGTCGGTAGTTTTATCCGGGCACTCCAACTTCCTCCACCAATACAAACTGGCCGCCACGAAATAGCCCAAAAGCGTGGTTAAAAGTTACGTTAATGTTTATGTTTGTTTATGTGCTACATATTTGTTTTTCGTTCATTTTTTATATTAATAAGGCCGTTAGTTTTCTCGTTAGAATTGTTTAACATTCTCATTTCGGGGCCTTTTATAGCGGACTATGCGGTATGGGCTTTCCTCATTGTTGAAGGCCGTACGTTGACCTATAGTTGTTAATTTCTGTGTCATTTTGGTCTCTTGTAGAGAGTTGTCTTAATGGCAGTCATACCAAATCTTCTTTTTTTTTTTATATTAAACACACACAAAATCAAATCAAATTAAAAACCGTTTTGACAAATATAATATATCTTGTTTTCTCCTGTCCGACAGTAAAACTCTAAGCGCTGGTTCGGCTGTATAAAAACAGTATCAGCGCACAGTTCGAATAATGACGTTAAAACTGGTGTCCGTGAACAATTTCAAACATAATAAAGGGATTAACATACGCTTAACACTTTCATTTTTTTATCTAATAGTATGATACTATGTTAAACACTCCAATCTTGGTTTCAAATAAATTATTTCTGTTTAAATGAATATACTTTCTATTTGCTTAATGAGTTTCAAAAGGTCAAGAACTGAAACTATATTAAAAAAAAAATGTGTTTTATGATTGATAATGAGACAGGTCTCCTCCAGAGACCAATTGACGTAAATTTAAGCAAGTATAGATCATTAATGTCATTGTACGCTTGAAAAGGTCCCGAAATATCAAATGTGAAATAGTTCCAAACAGAAAACTAACGAACTTATTTATGTACAAAACAGATAAAATATATTGCAACAAACGACATTTAACAGCCCTATAATACAGGCTACCGACATGGGACCAGCACATACCGAATTTTTGTTTAGTAATGAGTAATTCATAAATGTGTTTTGATGTAATGCCTATTTTAATTCATAAATGTACTAAGATATCAAAATAAGATTTAGTTTTAAAACAGTGGCAAATTATTCTATTCAAAAGTAAAATTACAAAATAGGATATAATTTCGATCTCTTGCATAACTATTAGGTTTCAAAATAACTGTGCATGTCACTAAAATAACCTGTTTTGATGGGACAAAAATAAAGAGTCTATGCTATCAGTATCACAACATGATTTGCTTTTATTTAAACTTTTTTCAATGATTCGTGGAAAGGTTATTCAATAGAAATAAATAAGACAAATTGTTAGTTGGCATTGTCATCACATAACATTTGCTCAGTCACCCAATGTTCACATTTGCTTAATGATTTTATAAAAAATGTAAACTTGTTTGTTTAATAACAAATAATTAAGACTTGTATTATTATTTAAGTATAACATGTATAACAGTATTAAGTCTCCGAGGAAACTTTTTATCAATAACAAGAAAATGATTCTTATTACGGAGTATAATAGAAAACGCATTCATCGTTTTATTGGGGTTAAAGCAAAGTAGGATATGGATTTTGTTTTTGCCCCATTTATGGACATTTTGTTTTCTGATCTGTGCGTCAGTTCGTCCGTTCGCGCAAGCGTCAATTCAGTTGTCCGACTGTCCCATCTCAGTTTAAAGTTTTTGGTCGAGGTAGTTTTTGATGAATTTAAAGTCCAATCAACTTGAAACTTAGTACACATGTTCCTTATGATAATCTTTCTAAATTTAATGCCAAATTAGAGATTTTCCCCCATTTTCACGGTCCACTGATCAAAGAAAATGATAATGCGGATGGGACATCCGTGTACTGGGGATTCGTTCTTGTTTCGTTCTGATATACATTATTTGTACTTGTAATATAATCTGCTGTACGATAAAAAAAAATATCATTTTGTCCTAACCATCCATCAATTTTATCTCAAAAGAGTTTGAACCACACACAAAAAAAGAGAAACAGTGAATGTCCAAATGCGTAAAAAACTAGAACATAGTATTTGTATTGTCCCCAGATGATATGGAGCCACTTTGTAATTATTTTCTTTATATATTGTTATATGAAAGCGTATCTATTTAGGTTCGGAAAAAGGTGCAAATCACATTCATGTTTTACAAAGTGCTGACATGCGCTACGTTTGCATACAATAAGATAAGTAGACGCATCTGGTTGATATATGGAAGTCACAAGGATCATATGCATAGATTAAAACAAAATTGCACACTCTTCGTGTGACAAATTGCACAAAGAGAAATGACGTGGTTCAATAAAAGGGGGATAAGGACGTGATCACAACTTACAAATTCCATATTTTTTATATGTACTGCGGTCTACCATCCAACGAACATAACAAGTAATAAAAAGACCACCAGACATAACAACAATATCCGATTATTATAGTATTTGTTCTTATCTGGTGTTGCATGAAATATATATGCCACTGGCCGTTACACAAATGTATGTACACAACAATAAAGCAATCGTACCATCCCTTTTAACAGGGAATATAGAGTTGTGGCACACTAGAAAGCTTAAGGGTCCATTTAAAGATGTTGATTGTATTTTATTGGCCATTGTAGGCCTGAATCTAAGCATTAAAAAAAATACCTTAGATGACCCCGATGCCTCTATACCATTTTAAGATTTTATAAAGGTTTTGCTGGTGAGAAAAAAAATATCAAGCAATTCCAGGACAAAAGACCACAACTTCCATATATTTGCTTGTTTTTTGTGAAGGCCAAGGATCTGGGTTGTAAAATGAAGTAGTCTATGGCATGAAGTATGTTCTTTTCCCCGATATTTATTATCTTCGTAAAATTTGAAATTAAAAAACTATTTCAGTTACCATCCTTCAATATGGCTGATCGAAATTTTCTTAATTAGGTACCAATTAAAAATATGTTTAGTCAATTATATTCAAAAAGTAAAAAGAATGAAAAACAATCATCATGAAAATGATAGAAAAATTAATTTTAGGTCCTTCCAGAAGATTAAACTGAAAGAAATCAATTGTTAAAATACCTCATCATACAAAATATTGATTGAAATAAAAGGTTCCACTTCAAATCTTTACCAATGTACCGACCGTGCAAGGCTGTATAGCCAGTCAAGGTCGTTAAAAACTTCCATTTGTTTACCAATGCACTCCTCCCCTAATAAAGTTTAACTGATGTCTACGACCATATCACAGCCTTGTGATACCGGGTGTTGTAGACATTTCTTTTGAATAAAGATTTAAAAAAAACTGAAGGTAGGGGAACCGACCTTTCCAAGCTACTGGTAGACAGTGGTGTTCTCCTGGGTATACTGTGTTTCTTCATAGCAGATTAGAATAGTCACTGCCTTTGCCAAACACTATAGCACTAGTCTACGTCTGTTGGGCTGTATATTGCTCAGGAGGGAGTCAATAACAATGTTTGGGTTCAATAAGTAAGTAATATGATGAGTGAGTGAGAAGTTGGATGGACTGTGAGGGTGAGAGAAAAGGGGATTGACTGAGAGATAACGAGGGGATAAGTGAAAGAGTAGGCGGTGGAGTGAGTGAGAGTTAGCGACTTGCTAAATGAGTAAGAGAAATAGTGAGACGGTGGATGAGTGAGAGACAGTGGATAGATGAATTAGTGAGATTTGATGGATGGGATGAATGAGAGTGAAAAGATATATGATGGATGAGTGAAGGGTGGATAATAGACTGGGTGGATAAATGAGTGAGGGATAGATGAGTGACAGATGAATGAAAGTGTGGGTTGAGGAATAAATGATATAACCAGTGGATGGACGAATATCTAATAATGATTGAATGGACACATGAGTGAAAGCGTGGACAGGTAATTTAGTTTTAAACCAGTCACCGAATGTTTACATTTGCTTAAAGTTTTAGAAAAAAAACATATTTCAAAATTTAGAAATAGAAAAATAGTTTGTTTTATAACAAATAATTAAGACTTCTTTAATTATTTGTAAATTGAAGTAACGATTTTTTTATTACCATATTGAAACATAAAACCAAAACAGTATTATGTCTCCCAGGAGACTTTTATCAATAACAAGAAAATGTATCTTATTACGGAGTATTTTATAAAACGCATTTATCGTTTCACTGGGGTTAAAGCGAAGTAGGACATGATTTTTTATGCCCCATTAATTGGCAATATGTTTTCTAGTCCGTGCGTCAGTTCGTCCGTTCGTTCAAGCGTCTATTCGTTCGTCCGTCAGTCCCATCTCAGGTTAAATTTTTGGTGGGGGTAGTTTTTGATGAAGTTGAAGTCCAACCAACTTTAAACATAGTACACATGTTCCCTATGATATGATCTTTCTAATTTTAATGCCAAATTAGAGATTTTCCCCCATTTTCACGGTCGACTGAACATAGAAAATAATAGTGCGGATGGGGCATCTGTGTACTGGGGACACATTCTTGTTTCGTTCTGATATACATTATTTGTACTTGTAATATAACCCGCTGTACAATAAAAAAAATCAATTTGTCCTCTCCATCCATCAATTTTATCTCAAAAGAGTTTGAACCACACAAAAAAAGATGAAGAGTGAATGTCCAAATGCGTAAAAAACATTTTTAGTTGTATTGTCCCCAGATTATATGGAGCCAGTTTGGAATTAGTTTTCTTTATATATTGTTATATGAAAGCGTATCTATTTAGGTTTGAAAAAAGGTGAAAATCACATTCATGTTTTACAAAGTGCTGACATGCGCTACGTTTGCATACAATAAGATAAGTAGACGCATCTAGTTGATATATGGAGGTCACAAGGACCATATGCATAGATTAAAAAAATGCACACTCTTCGTGTGAAATATTGCACAAAGAGAAATAACGTGAAAGAATAAAAAGGGGATAGGGACGTCATTACAACTTACAAATGCCATGTTTTTAATATGTACTGCGGTCTACCATCCAACAAACATAACAAGTAATAAAAAGACCACCAGACATAACAACAATATCCGATTTTTATAGTATTTGTTCTTATCTGGTGTTGCATGAAATATATATGCCACTGGCCGTTAGACAAATGTATGTACACAACAATAAAGCAATCGTACCATCCATTTTAACAGGGAATATAGAATTGTTGCACACTAGAAAGAGTCAATTTAAAGATTTTGATTGTATTTTATTGGCCATTGTAAGCCTGAATCTAAGCATTAAAAACCCGAGAATTCAAATGCAGATCATATGTGCACGCTTTGTTTCATATAGACGGAGTGTCTCCATTGCAAACATTGCAGTCTTTTATGCAATAATATTTTACTTTCATTTAAAGGGGCATTAGATGTATGTTAATCGATTTGAATCAAATTATCATATATTATTTACAACATACTAAAACGTATATCTAATAAAAATGTCTAAAACAAAATACTTACGATGCAATGACTCGTAAATATGTATCATTATTTCGTTTAGTTTTAGTCTAGCCTTCATCTAATTAACCATTGACTTGACCGATGAAGACTGCCCATGAATAAATAAAGATACAAATAGATAGATAGCAAAAACATACAGTTAGATTTTTGTAGATCTGTCTGATTTCACACTATATAATAGATTATTCATGTTAACTATCGTATTTTCCTGTAGAAGAATTAGTTTTTATGTTGATCGAAGGATTTGTCCACCGAATGGTTTAACCTTGTTTTATGTTCAATGTTGACATTTTTAGTTAATGCATACCTCATCTCTAGCTAAGGGGTTACATTGAAAGTAACAGGAATACGGATTGGATAAGGTCGCAATATCCACTTGCAAGGCGAAAATTGTTAGCTTATTTTTTTGCTAAATTGATTCTAAGTGGCTGCTGAAAGCGAATTTACATTTCTTTATTTCACTTTTATTAAATTGCCTTTTATATCTCTCGTAGATAATGCCCTTCAAACCGAATGGTAAACAGAACCTTCTATTGTCAGATATATGTTTTGCACGATCAAAATTTTTAAATAACAAAAACAAATAAATTGAAAAATTTGTAACTTTTATGTAATCTATCATTAACTAGGGAATGAATATGCTTTTGTCTAATGATTCTATGCAATGTTATTTTAAGTGGTACTAAAATAAACTAAAACGTTTCTAAGGGTTTTTTTCTAATTGTTTTTGATGTACAAAAAATGATTATTCTGATTATTCTTTATTGTCATATGCAATAGAAAAGTGCATTGAATTGTTTCAGCGGATGAAAGTCCATTAAAAGAGTTTCACGCGAGTATGCTAAATCGATTTTTAACCTTAAAGTGGAAACCAAGTGCAGTGGGAACTCGAATATATATGTCACTCGTCGAAACATTGACCAAATCAGTACTGACATAAAGAGAACATTGGATTTATTGGATTTACTCGAGGTATGTCCATTAAATTTTTGTTTGATATCAAAGGTATAAGAAGCGCAGAGGTCTAATTAATAAATTCTGAATAACTCATTCAAGAATTCAATTATAAACAAGATGTTCCATATTTGTATTATATTAACATATTTTTTTCTAATAAATTTAATTAATAATAAAGCACGACGTCACCCGAATAAATGTGATATTCACCACGCTAAACATCCTGTGCGTTTCAATGATTTTTTCAAGAAATATTATCTTCAGGTCAATCTCATTGCTCATTTTAGCATGTCTAGGCATTATATTTGCCGATATTTTACGGTGAGCGGTGTATGTTGAGGCGGATAAAAAAAACTTACATATGTTAGGCTGTTCGCGTTTCCTTCCCATGAAGTACGTAAAATACAATTTCACTAATAAGTTCAAAATCGCATTGCATGGTTTATATATGTTAATTGAATATAGATATCATGTTAATAGCTAAAATGTATATGCGTAATAGGATAAAAGAAAATAACATGAATGCTAACAGTTAATTTGTGCGAATATATCAAAAATATGTTTCCTAATATGAACATGACTTTGTATAAGGACGTCATATTATGATATTGTATAATATTATTCTCCAAAAACTAAATACAAGTTAATAGAGAATGTAGAATTATAGTATGAATACAAATGTTGAGGGTAAATGGATGCAGTACGAAAATTTAAATTGAAGTTAAACTTTATGATGATATACATGTGTAATAAACGATTACACTAAATATAAAAAAAATCATTCTAGTAATTTTACATGGAAAGAATAAACTTTTTATCAAAACACTAAATGAATGAACGATACTCGATTGCGCATGTGGTCGGATGTAATGTTCAGTTTCATATACGCACGAAAATTTAATACTTTATAACGATAGCGAATACAGTCCAAGATTGACTTAAACAACACTCACATAGAAGAAACGAATTAAAATGTCAGTTTAATCGCTCTAGTTCGCATCAGAAAATCAATGAAATAAAAGTTATATTCTCGTTAAGATATTTCTTTTATAGTTAGCACACTCTAGGAAAGAAAAGATTTTATCTATTCAGTCACAAATATTTGCTTACTGTGAAAAAGTACGAAAAGTATCTGTACCTTTCTTTATATATTTTTTTTCGTGGGTATCAATCTTTGTGGATTTGAAAATAGAATTGTATTTTTGAGGATATTTAAGTAAAAAAAATCTAAACTGGTGATTGTCATCATAAAATAAAAGCTTAGTTAGTCTGAAATTTACATCGAGAAGCTAGGCAGTCAGCAAATATTTCAATCTGTTAAAATAGAGATCCCCGTCATAGTGTTGCTTACAAGGATATGAATACTTAACTATTTTGATTTGAGCATCACTGATGAGTCTTATGTAGACGGAACGCGTGTTTGGTGTATTAAATTAGAATCCTGGTACCTTTGATAACTATTTACAAGGATATGAATACGGTCCGTTCTACTTTCTATTCAGAAAAACCTTTCGGTATCTTTGTAAGCAAAGCTCGGATATAGTGTCACTTTAATCAGATTGCAATTATTATTTTTCTACAGTTAACAAATAAACTAGATATTTGAAGAATATCGTGTTTCCTTTTACTCTATGGAATCCAATTAGTACTATATTTTATTTTCAAAATTATGTCAAAGTATTATATTTCTTATATTGTTCTAAAAAAATAATAATTGGTAAAAGTCAGATTTATGTAATGTTCATTCATGTGTATATTTATGTATATATTGGAGAAGACGTTATTAAGTTGAAAAACTTGTGTCTAATCCATTTGTCATTTTTGAACAATAAAATATGTTTAAACTAAACTAAAAAAAAACATGAATCAAAGTTGAAGGTGCAAGGAAATGTCCGTATTAATATAATATTTAAATATTTCATGTCGTTCCATTGATAAAACATTTTCTGTATTGTCAAATATTGAACTCGAATGAGTAGTATTTAGCTTCAGAGCTATAGCAAAATAAGGTAAAAATGGCCCCTATCACTAGTAATGCTAGTCCATTGCAATCTTTATGATATATTCTTTTTATGCCCCACCTACGATAGTAGAGGGGCATTATGTTTCTGGTCTGTGCGTTCGTTCGTCGTCTGTTTGTCATTCTATTTACTTTTGGAATGTAATTGACTCAACATATTTTATTGAAGAATAATTGAGAAAACTACAAACAGCCATATTCACGATTGGTAACTGCGATTGGTTTGTTTTTACAGCAAATTAATTAAGATACCCAATGTCGGGAAAAAGAAAGAATATATTTTATTTTATAGACTCCTTTATTTTTCTACCCAGATCCTTGTCACTTTACCGAAAATAAGCATATATATGCATGTTGTGATATGTTGTTTCAAAACAGAGGGATTATTAGTGGGTTTTTATCTCTCATCAGCAAAATCTTTACAAGCCTCAATATGGTTTAGAGGTTATTGGGTCTTCTGAGACATTTTTTTCTTCTTAGAGAGATTTCTGTTAAATTCTATTTCGCATTGTCGTTGCTTACATTTCTATGTTCTGCCCAAAACTGTGAAATTGGTAAAAATTCATATTTCAGGGGGAAAACCCCATTCGTTCTAATCAAATTTACGCTGGTAACCTAGTAAAGTTTAGAAAAAACTGTGAAAATTGGTTAAACTTACATTTAAAGGGGCAATAATTTTTGATACGATCTTTAAATTTGTCTAATTTTTTTTAAGGACCGTACATTTTGTACAACGTGCGATGTCCATCATCTTTGCATCTATTAAAACGGGGTTGACAGTCAGGGTTGCGAATTTCATTGAAAGAGTTTTTTTTATATTTTCCTGTTGACTCGTGTTTATCATATGCTTTCGTGAGGAATCAATTCTCTGTGTTTTAAACATATGATAGACAAATACATTATCATTTTTACAACGAAAATTGCTTGGATTAAACCTGCAGATATCAAATAACTGGTTATTTCAATGCTAAATATTTCTAAAAATGTCAGTGTTGTGTAGAAATGCTTTATAAAATCTTAAACCACGCAAGTCCTTGTACAAGTAACATAAAAAAAATATTGAAGGGGAAAATGTTCGGTTACCATGGGATCACCCAAATACCCTATACCTGCCAATTTTAATTTTTGACAGTAAATGGGCTTTTGAAAAAAATGTATTGCAGAAAAAATGCAATTACTCACAAAGAATTAAAAAATGACCTCGTACTATAGCATGGGTTGTCAATAAAAAATAATGAAATAAAAACTATTTTAACATTTTTCATATCTCTTGTCTTCTCCTGTCCGGCAGTGAATCTCTTACACTTTTACGGCTGTGCAGGGCGTAGAAAAACGTGTACGTGTTCGGTCGGAATAATGATATAAAACTGATAGTAGGGTGCCCAATCAACGAATTTGATCGATTTGCCTTAACGGAATAACACACGACTATATGTTATATCTTTGGAAAGAGGAGAACAAGCCTCGTCGAAATACCGTTGTCGTCGTTGGTGTCTGCTCCATATATGCGTTAGGAGCAAAACAAAAACAACTAATTTATAGAAAATATCTTTTGTATCTGCATTTAGAACTTAATTAATATTTTTATCTCCAAAAATTACTTTAGATTCACTTTTTAAATATAGGGTGCGAATTTGAAATTTTCAAAAAGCTGTTAAATAACAGCGACCTTGACCTATTTCTATTTCTAAATTTGTAATTTTTGTATTTAATTCAGTACAAGTAAGATCTAAAGATGTTTTTTAGATCTTAAGTTTAATAATTTGTCGAAAACAAAATGTGTTTTTTACGTCTTTTGATAGTAAGGTGTTCGTCAATTTCTAGGTAAATATCAAATTTGTGTTATTGGGTGTGAAAGAGTATAAATAAATGATTTGTTTCGAAATTTGTGTAACATTAACGTCGGAGTTGTTTGAATATAAAGCTCTGTGTAAAGCTTTGCTTTACAGAAGTAAAAAATACTGCAAACGGAGAAAAAGGGGGATTAAAGTTATGAAAACAAAACTTTTATTAGAAACAGGTAAAACACACCATCCTACATATACAGATGATTAAATGAGCAACAGTTGGCTATAATGTTTACAAGTATTCCAAAAATATAATAAGGGAGAGGGTTATCTACAGCACCGATGAATTTTACAATCAATTGAAAACAAAAAAGACGCGAGAAACCAAAGGGAGATTAACCACTTAAAAATTGAAGACATGCTGACAACAGCATGGCAAAAAAAACCACGAAAAAACAAAAATAAATGCAAATAGAAAATTATGATCAGAGCTAGTATTACCTTCTAAGTTCTATGGTCTGTAGTTAAAGCCCACCAACCACGATCAAGGTCAGAGACCATATGGCATTTTTTGGGGTGGTTTTTTTACATATCTTTTCCCATTAGATAGATTATTACTATATTTCCCACGATTTCAAAATTGAGTAGATGTTTTAATTATTGTTAAGAAAATATTATGGACTGCCCAATTTTCTTTCGATTGCTAACAATGATTAATAAGGTACAAACAGAAATATAAAATCTTATACATCGTCATCTTCGTCGTCATCATGGTTTCTAACTGCAATCAGACGAGTATTTACATTTTGACATATGTCATTTGTCTGCCATGGGCATATAACTGTTCATGATAGATTTTGTTCGAAGCAAATGCAACCCTTTGAAAACACAGATTTCCACTTATATTACAAGTACAAACTAAATCTTGCAGAAATTCAAATGGCATCTATCCTTCGAGATGGACAGAAACAAGTCATTCTTATTTTCCTATCCTAACTGAAGAGGAGAATGTTAGGGTAGTTTTGTTGTATGGGAAGACATCAAATTTATGTATGGAGTGAAGCTCTTATTACATATTGTTTAAAAGTAGATTCACAAGGAGGAAGTTTGACAAGTGAGGAATTTTGAATTGTAGCCAATTTTATGCTCAATTTGTTTAGGTCATTATGATCTATTTTGATTTTTGACTTGAGATCATTCAACATTAACATAGATTCATCGATGTCACAATTAAACTGGTTTGACAAAAGTGGTGAAATTATCTGGGTTGTCCCTCAAGACTTAAAAAATCCCAGTGCACTTACCGATCCAAAACAGGGATGACGTATCGCATCATGTTACAGCATGTGCGGCTTGTAGAATGTTACAGATGGCAAACACGAGACTTTTACATATTTTGTGGACAGGTATATAGCAGCACAAATCTTTTGTGAATTATAGTGCCTATTTGAAACCATCGCTCATGCGTATGCTTCATGAAGGGGGAAGTTATTAACGCATAAAATCAGAACATCTATTTATTGTGACTTTATTATTATCCTACCCTTGATTCCTTGCACACCGAACTATTTGTCTATATGAATAGCATGTAAACTCATGCGAGTATGCACTTCATCGGGCGTACAAAATGATTCTTAAAATCTGAATACTCCTTCTGAGCAGATTTATGGTCTTTGGAAGTGCTAGCTAGATAAATTACTTCCTCATGTATCATAGTAACTGTTGATTTACCATAATGCTGAACAATCGATTCGCGAAGAAATCTGATGAAGGCCTGCTGGTTCTCATTGACTCAAAGAAACCTTTTCCAGTCAGGAATTTGACGACCTCCTATATATGACCTGAAACACTTTAACAGACGAACAAGAAGTTGATTCAGCTTTAAAATAACTTCAGTTGTGTCTGCGAGTGTAAGGTTTATAGCAAAAATGGTGGTACAATATATTGTAATCATCAGTACGAAGATGGTCTAGGTCTGAAGCATCCTGCAATATACTAAAATATACATGATCTTTCCGTGCTACAGATGAAGCTTTTCCCCTGGATTAATAATAAGCAATTCAATAGAAGAACCCTAAAATATAACTCACTTATCCAATTGTATTTCATTTCTACTTCGTTTAGGGCTTGATGGGCATAGCATAGCATAGCATAGTTAAACAGGTATGTGAATGTTTGCCATATTCCGAGTCTGAAACGTGACCGAAGACTGAAGAGACATGTATTGTCGAAATGCGCATCTGGTGCAAGAAAATTGATTCCGTTAATTTTATTACTATCACTGGGTCGATGCCTCTGCTGGTGGACTATAAGTCCCCGAGGGTATCACCAGCCCATTAGCCAGTACTTCGGTACTGGCATGAAAATACGGATTTGTTTGTGTTATTAAAATTTGCTGTTACAAAATGATAGAAATTGTTATAAATTAAGGAATGTATCTCCCTCATGCAAAGCTCTGATTCCTTTCACGGATTTGGCTATACTTTTTAGACCTTTTGGATTATAGCTCTTCACCTTTTATATAAGCTTTGGATTTCAAATATTTTGGCCACGAGCATCACTGAAGAGACATGTATTGTCGAATTGCGCATCTGGTGCAAGAAAATTGATACCGTTAATTTTATTATAAAAAACAACAAAACAAAATATTTCCTAAAACAAAACAACGATCTTCAAACTGAGTGGACTATTTAAATATACAAATCGACCATACGACATACAAAAAGAGAAATGCAGTTAGTGACAATTGTCCTAGTTAATGACCTGATAAGCTACAAAACGATTAACGGCACGACATAAGGCGTGTTTGAATCAAGGCAGAATTATCACTAAATTTGAGTTTTAAATTGCTATTTTCTTCGCACCGATAAATATTACACAAAAGATATTTTGCACACATATGAACCGTGTCTTATTGATGTAATCATAGTAAAAATCCCGTGAAAGTAACACGCAATAAATTTGTTTCCGTTCAAAATGTGGTAAATTTCAGCTAAAAAAATAGTCTTACTAAAATTATGAAATACTTATACTTAAATCATATAAATCTTTTCAGCTTTCGTAATATGATAAATTTAATTGTTAAGCTAAATGATCAGTATCATTTGAACAAATAACACAGAAAGCAATAATTTTATTATTCGTGTTGGAGATGGCCTGTATGGTGAGGTATCTTTGGGTACCCAAAGAAACCACAAAATTTTGAAAAACGTGACCACGGGAGCTTACTTCGACATTCATGATTGGAAAATATAATGATTTTTCAATAGTATGCATATAAATATAGACGTGTGTTATCCGTTAACTTAAACTGGTTAACTAGACGCCTTTTTCGATACTGGACACCCTACTATGAAGTGCGTGAACAATTGCCCACCAAAATTTTGGATTTAACATATGCCTAACACGTATATAATGTTAAGTCCTTGATTTATCTTAAACCCTACACTCTTGATATCTATTTAATAATTGCTACTTTAATTACTACACGTTGTGTTTCAAAGGTCGGGAACTGAAACTATGTAAAAAATAAAAATTTGTGGTATGATTGCCATTGAGACATGTTAGAAAATTTAGGTCAACGTGTGGACATCGCTAACTATAAAAGTCACAAAAATATTGAATGTAGAATAATTTCAGATAGTAAAACTAATAGACTGATTTATGTACAAAACAATAATCGAAAAACAGATATAATGTATTGCAACAAACGACACTAAATTGGATGGGACCGACAGGACCGGTACATACAGAATGTTTGTTTAATAATGATTAATGAATAATGAATATTTTTTAAATTTTTTGTGCATT
Organism: Mytilus edulis; assembly: GCF_963676685.1. Taxonomy (NCBI): domain Eukaryota; kingdom Metazoa; phylum Mollusca; class Bivalvia; order Mytilida; family Mytilidae; genus Mytilus; species Mytilus edulis. The sequence goes on from NC_092355.1 coordinate 12,283,896, forward strand.
GACTATTTGAATCAATCAATGCAATAAGATCTCAAAATAGGGCTTAGTTTAGCACTAGTGGCAAAATAACAAAATTGGGTATATTAATAGTTTAGCGCTAGCGGTAAATTCTATCATTAAAAGATATATTACATTACTATAAAGTTTCAAAATAACTGTGCATGTAACAAAAATAAACATCATAGCATTTAAATATTTATTATGACAAACAATGCAAGGGTGCAAAACATTAAATTCTGATTTATTTTTCATTGACAAAACTGTTACGTAATTATAACAAGCATGTCTATAAGATGCATTGAGGTGAATCAATCGAAGTATTCTTTCAGATATAACAATATTTGGATATCATACATGTCAAAACTACTATCACGGTAAGAAATCTTCAAGTTTTCTACTGCTTCAATGTGGAAGAGTCTCCCGAGTTCTTGATGACTGACAGTGACTTTTCTCAGTTCAAGAGTTTTATACTTGCATGATAGTGCTTTGTATTTTGTTGTATATGTGTATGCATTTTGTTGTATATGTGTATGCATTTTGTTGTATATGTGTATGCATTTTGTTGTATATGTGTATGCATTTTGTTGTATATGTGTATGCATTTTGTTGCATATGTGTATGCATTTTGTGGTATATGTGTATGCATTTTGTGGTATATGTGTATGCATTTTGTTGTATATGTGTATGCATTTCGTTGAAAGCTCCAAAGATATAAAAATAAGGATATGTGGTATGATTGACATCAGAGACAACTATCCACTAGAGTTCAAATGTGGTGGATATAATCAGTTATAGGTAACCATTTGGCCTTCAACAATGCGAAAAAAGAGTCTTACTTTTGTTTAAACTTTATTCACTGATTCATGGAAATGTTATTGATAGGAATAATTAAGACAAATTACTAGTTGGCATTGCCATGACATATTATTTGCTCACCCATCGACTGTTTTACATTTGGTTAATGATTTTAGAAAAAGTAAAACTAGTTTGTTTAATAAGAAATAATTCAGACTTCTTTAATTATTTGTTAATTGAAGTAATGATTTTTTTTTTCATTAACTTATATATTGAAACAGAGATCCTTCACAGTATTATGTCTCTGGGGAAAGTGTAGATCAATAACTAGAAAATGTATATAATTTCGGACTATAATGCTAAATCACGCAGTAAACATTTATTGGAATCCAAGCAAAGTGGAAACTCGGACAAATTCGAAGGTAAGGACAGCCGTCCTCTGATTTATATACATGAATATTATACTTTTAAAATAATATCTCTTATAGTTAAAATAAAACTTGGTACAGCCTGATAAGTTGATAACGTGCGGTGAAATAAAATTCTTATGATGCGTTGATTGGAGACTTTCCTTTTTGAATTTTCCTTGGAGTTCAGTATTTTTGTGATTTTACTTTTTATATTTAAATCTTTGGTGTTTTTTTCTATTGAAATATAACGGAAGTAATGATAGATTGTTCCGCAATTCATATCAAATAAACACAGATTCAAGTCTAATTGTTATCTGTAATAAGAGTTTTATTTTGTTCAATAATTACTTCGTACTTTATTTTGTCTTTTTAACTTGTTTGGATTCAAGCGTCACTGATGAGTCTTATGTAGACGAAACGCACGCCTGGGGTAAATACACAATTTAATCCTGGTATCTATGATGAGTTTATTTACAATGCATTAGAAAAAGAACAACCCTTTACTATATTTGCATACTTGAAATAAAATTCAGAATTGAAATGGGGAATGTCAAATGGAACACAACCTAACCAAAGAGTAGAAAACAACTAAAGAATTTAAACTGTTTAAAAAGTTCGAACCTTTTAATAAAAAAATCTGAACAAAATTTGTCGATGTAACTGTACATTTGAATTTGAAAAATTCGTACCAAACGAACCAACAGACAGAAAAAGAAGTCCATGGTTTTGAATATTATCATCAATTACAGATACCATGATTTCTCCTGTGACTAAAATAAATGATAATAATGTAGAATTCAAATGTATTTTCGATACGAGTTAAATAAAACTGACTTACACATCTGAGATGTTACAGCATGCTTAAGCATCGCCGTCATTGGTGTTTTTTATAATTTTCTTGAAAGCTACTCTGGTGTTATCTGGAGTTTCAAAGGTCAAGAACTGAAAACATTTTTAGATAAGAATATGTAGTATGATTGATAATGGTACAGCTTTCAAACAGAGACCAACTGACGTAAATTTTAGCAATTATAGGTCATTTTGCGGCCTTAACAAATGAACGATGCCAATACAGCATAGCAAGTTATAAAAGGACCCAAAATATCAATATTGAATGTAAAATAATTCCAGACAGGAAACTTACGAACTGATTTATGCACAAAACAATAATCGAAAAATAGATATGATATACTGCAACAAACGCCACTAAAGGTAGATCATAAGTATAGACTTTTTGAGACAGAATTTTCTTATAATTTGTCAAAATGAAGATTTTACTATGCTTTTTTTTTTTTAAATATAATAAAAAGTATGGGTCACCGTGCTATTTTTCATGCAATAAGTTGTTGAAAAATGCCTAAATTTGATTAGATTGTTCATGAAAAAACACATTTGTGTGCATAAAAGAATTTCTTTGAGATAAAAGTTGGAAATAAATAGTGAGAAGAAAGGTTTTATTATATGTTTTAAGAAACTAAAAAGAAAAAATAGTGTCACCGAACTTGTTTTCATGCTTCATTCTTTATAAGAACAGTATAATTTTTACTAAAAGACTTATCTCCCCTTAAAAGACTCATTTGAAAAAATGATTCTAAAAACAAAAGAAATGATATTTGTTTAAATATGTCGAATAATACAATATATTACCAAGTTTTCTTTATATAAATAAACAGTCTTACCATTAAATTGCAAATATGTTTGCACATTTGCAGATTTGGGCAAATAACTAGACCGATTTTGTACTGTGATTGTACAATCCAAGATTGCAGTATACCATTAATCTACCTTAAGGATGGTCGCTGCTCAGTTTCAAAATAAATAACTTTTCATAAAACTAGTATGTATTGATAGGGAATAAATTGTTGAATCAAAAAAGTAAAAAAAATATAGGGGTCAATGTGCTTGTTTTCAAGATATTAGCCATTGGAATTTTGGCGGGAAAATGTTCTCTCTTGATTGTTCATAGCTTTATCATTGAACAGTTTAAGTTCTCAATTACTATTAAAAAATTAATAAAATTTTATAAGACTTTTACAATTGACTTATAATCATGCATGTATAAGATTTATAAAAAAAAAATTGAGGGTTCATGGGGGAAATCTTTTAAGGATTTCAAATGGATAAAACTAGAAGATTCCGAAAATCTGACAAAAATTCCAAAACATTTCAAGCAGATATCCTTAACTGCACTAAATTACGTGTTACCGACATGGGATCGGCAAATACAGAATGTTTGTTTAATAATGAATAATTTAGAATTTTGTAATTATTTGTGCATTGGTGTGGTGACTATTTTTATCAATCAATGCACTGAGATCTCAAAATAGGGCTTTGTTTAAATTTACACAAGTGGCAAATTATCAGACTAGATTATAATAGTTTTGCGCTAGCGGGAAATTCTATCATGAAAAGATAATTTCGAAATTACATACTTATTAGGTTTCAAAATAAATGTGCATGTAACAAAAATAAACAGCCTGATTTACTTTTGATTAAACTTTATCCAATGATTCTTGGAAAGGGTAATTATTAGAAATAAATATGACAAATTGTTAGTTCGCATTGCCATGACATAGTATTTGCTCACCCACCGAATGTTAACATTTGTTTAATGATTTTAGAAAACAGTTATTTCAAAATTTAGAAAAAGTAAACTAGTTTGTTTAATAACAAATAATTCAGACATCTTTAATTATTTGTTTATTGAAGTAATTTTTTTTTATTAATTTATATATTGAAACGGAAATCTAAAAGAGTATCATGTCTCTGAGGAAAGAGGTAATCAATAACTAGAAAATGTATATAGTTACGGACTATTATGTTATATAACGCAAACAACATTTAATTGGAATCGACGCAAAGTGGGAACTCGGACAAATTCGAAGGTAATGGCAACCGTCCTCTGATATAAATGCACCAATATAATATTTTCAATATGATCAAAATCAAATTTTGTACAGCCTGATAAAGCCGAGGTATAAAAACGTACGTTGATATAAAATTTTATGTTGCGTTTACATTTATTTTTTTTTGTTTTTTTGTTTTTGTTTTTGTTTTTGTTTTTTTGTTTTTTTTTAATTTAAATATCGTTAGAATGGGGAAAACGATGAATTGTTCCGCAATTCATATCAAATAAACACAGATTTAAGTCAATTTGTTATCTGTAATAAGAGTTTTATTTTGTTTAATAAGTTAAATCGTACTTTATTTGGCCTTTTCAACTGCGTCACTGATGAGTCTTATGTAGACGAAAATACAAAATTTAATCCTGGTATTTATGATGAGTTTATTGACAGTGCATTAGAATAGGAACAACCCTTTACTATATTTGCATATCTAAAATAAAATTCAGAATTGAAATGGGGAATGTCAAAGGGAACTTAACCAAAAGAGCAGAAAACAGCTAAAGAATTTAAACTGTTAAAAAAGTTCGAACCTTTGAATAAAAAAATCATTACAAAATAAGTTGTTGTAACTGTACATTTGAATTTAAATGATAAGTTCGAAACGAACCAACAGCCAGAAAAAGACCATTGTTTTGATATCATTATTAATCATACATACCATGATTTCCCCTATGACTAAATAAAGCATAATAATGTAGATTTCAAATGTATTTTTTTATTAATTTAATAAAACTGTCAAAATGTCAATATTCAGTGTACATTTGAGATGTAACGGCTTGTTTAGGCATCGCCGTCATTAGTCTTTTTATAATCTTCTTAAAAGCTACTCTTGTGTTGTGTTAATTTCAAATGATTACGGGAAATTGTAGTGTTTATGTCAAAATTAGTTGACATGAACAAATATTCGTAACAAGTAGTAAATACATCGTTACAGAAATGTAAATATCACTTATTATAGATGAATTATAGTTTGAGTATTGTTATGGAACATGGACATATTTTTCAGGACAATTATTGGTTGATCAAAAAGTTTTCCTGTTCAAAGTATAATATATAACTCGTTTTTGAGTTGTTTTTTTTTTTTTTTTTGTTATAATGCCGTTTTTCTGTTTATTCTTGTATTGTTGTGGGTTTTTTTTTGTGCATTAATTTTCTCTGTGTATAACATTAATCATTGTCTTTTATATTATAATGTGTCCTTCTCTGTACCTTTAGTAGTAAGTCAATTGGCTTTAGAGAATAAAAGTATCTATTATCTTTTATGTCAAGATTTTGTCATACTCAACACAAGATAAATTGTTCATCAAAAGCAAAAGAACGTTGCATAATTTGCACAAATATATTGAGCAGATCTTTTAAACACTTGTTATGAATGAATAAAAAACAAGAATGTGTCCCCAGTACACGAATGTCCCACTCGCACTATCATTTTCTATGTTCAGTGGACCGTGAAATTGGGGTAAGCCCTCTAATTTGGCATTAAAATTAAAAAGATCATATCATAGGGAACATGTATACTAAGTTTGAAGTCGATTGGACCTCAACTTCATCAAAAACTACCTTGACCAAAAACTTTAACCTGAAGCGGGACAGACGGACGAACGAACGAATGGACAGACAGCCAGACGGACGGACGGACGGACGGACGGACGGACGAACGGACGCACAGACCAGAAAACATAATGCCCCTCTACTATCGTAGGTGGGGCATAAAAATCGATATAAACCTGATATTGATATCATTTTCATAATGAGGACATTTTTCTAATTTAGTTGAAGCATATAACGATATCCATTCCTGTTTTGTAGTTGTTGTTTCTTTAAGTTGACGGAACTTCTCATGTCCTTCTGAAAAATAGAGTTAAATGGTTTTCCGATGTCATTTTAAGGCAGACACAGTTTAAAAATTTTCCATCGATTATTTTAGTTTTTTGTATTATTATAGACTTTTTGATAAAGATCATAATTATGAAGTTACGTTCAATTATTGCATCTTGTACTTTTTTGGATTAAAGGTGTAATGTTGATTATCTTATGTTACTTTTGAAGAAGACTAAAATTATCATCTGTATTGATATTTGGGAACTGTAAACGATCGCGTTTTTTCATATCTCCTTGCGTTAAAACAGTAACCAAATTATACAGTCTTGCAAACTGAGCAAATACAAATGTACATGTGATCAAGTTTTAACGATTCAAAAATTCTAAGAAATATTCATTTACTTATTCTAGTAATAATGTAACTTTATAAAAACTGGGTTTGAGCCATTACTTTACTTTTAGAGAATTGATTATCATGTAACTTTATAAAAACTGGGTTAGCCATTACTTTACTTTTAGAGAAATGAATATCAATACTACAATGCTTAGTTGGAAATTATCAATAACAGTAAAAGTATCTGATAATTAAGACACTTTTCTCTTCATAACAAGACTAAAACAAATGAATAATTAACTATTTCTTGAGAGCACAAATCTTCTAATGATATATAAATCCAATTAAAGTCACAAGCAGGACAACATTTATTATATTACGTTTAACTAATATTAGTGGGAGATATTATGGATATAATTGTGCAAATTGTGATACAAGCATGAAATTTGGTATAAAGCTTGACTAAATGATACTTATAAAAAATCCGCTGCTGGCCAGAAAAAAAATCATTTTTTCAAGATGGCTACCACACATTTTGGAAACGGCGGCGTCTTTACAAATTGGCAATCATTCGTTCATCCGTTGAAATATATGTTATATGTAAAGTCCAATGTAAGATTTGATAAAAAAAGTAAATGACAGTTCCTAAATTACGACTAGAAAATACATTAATGAAACTAAAGGTGACTTCCGGTTTCAAAATGCGGGCAAAAAAGTCAAAAAAATCATTTTTTATACTTTCTAGCAACTTCACAAGGGATGTAAATCCTTGAAATATATGATATAGGTAAAAACCAATGTAAGTTATGATAAAACGTTAAAAACAGTTCATAAGTACGACAAAACAACACATAAATGAAGAAAAATAGTGATTTCCGGTTCCAAAATGGAGGCAAATACGTAGAAAATATTTTTATAATTTCCATCAACTTAGAACAAGTGATAAAACTCTTTGTTAAGTTTAAATGTCGTGTATGGTTAGAAAGACAGGTTGCTTATCTTATAATTATTTGACAATTGCCTATACAACAACCCGTACAAGGAAAACCAGAACGGTAGCATTTACAGTAACAATCACATCTGGATGTTTGCCTCCGCATTTCAAAAGTTCCTGACACGAGGATGCAACGGCAGTCACAGAAGTCCATTTCGGTTTGCAACTGTCATTGATTCTTTCTTTCATCCAACCCCAGTGTTCATGACTTGGTACATGTACCTGTCAATACATGAATCAGACTGAGCCCAAGCAACTCCTCCTTGATTTACTTCTCTTTTGATGTGCTCTGGAAAAGAACCTCTTGTAGGCGGAATTGCATCACAATGCCGTTGCTTCCTGGCAAACAATTCACATCGTGCCTCGCTTCATACTTAAGCCAAAAAAAAAGTCCTTTATATTTGAAAAAACCTTCCATTGTTAGCCAAGCAGACCTCGTCCCGTTCCCACGACAATTCGACAAAGTGTCACATCCACTGAATGCATGAACGAAATGAAGAGTAGCTACACAAGGACCAAACGCATTTGATATGTCACGTACAGGAAGCCAACAAAAGTCTTTATTCCTTCCGTTACCTATCAACAATGTGTTCTGCCTAGTTTTGCGATTGCTGCAATTTTGATACTATTACATCTGTGTCCGTACTACCTTAAATTACATTTAACAACACTTTTCATAATCATGCCGAACATGGACAAACATTCGTGTATCTGCTTCTTCTTGATTACAAGTGGTAGATAGGAAGTATCCTTATTGAAATTGCAAAGAATATTTTCACCATGAATAACATACACATTTGTATTAGTCTCTTTTATCAGCAAGAAACTTGAAAATTTTCGTTTCGTTGTCATCTTCACAGAGAAAACTACTCCAAACCTTTGGTGTTCTACCAGAACCATCACCTTTCCATCTGGCACAAAAACCTTGCCTTTGTCTTGTCACAGCCTTTAAATTATTCATTAAGTAAACATCAAATACAATGTCTACTCTTGAATACTTATCATTGCAATATTTTATGTAGGCAGTATGACATCATTTGCATAATCATCAAATATTGTTGCCCAACTTTGTGACCTGGAATTAACCATTGCTGCCCCACCAACGATCAATGCGTCCCATATCGGATCAGCAAATCGCAGAATGTTTCAAGTAAACCCATTTGCAGCGATTTAATACCACTATTTCAAGAAACATTCTGAGATAAAAACGGGGAGAAGTTTGGTTTTTATGGATAAAGAAATATTCCAAGTACAACTGTCTACTGTGACAAGAAATGAAAAGTCTAGAAAAGATGTTGCAATCACTTTTAAGGTTCTCTAGCTTTGTTTTTGACAAAGACGATTCCAGTTTCATTTTTTTGGCCAAATTAAGAAGTTGTTATATTTATTTGGTTATAAAAAGCAGGTTCTCCTTCGTTTTGCATTTGCTTAAAAAGATCTTCGTATTGTTTGGACCAATATCTTGGAGTTTGTTTTCATATCTTACCTGTTCAACAATTTCTTAAATGGAGTATATTTTTTACAAATCTGACGACTCTTCTAGAAATGAATTTCCAAACTAGTTCATCACTTTACAAAGTCTTTAAAGCTGTTTTTAAACATCTTTTGGATTTTTTGTAGAGTCTTTATTAGGTCGTTCATCTGTTATAGAATTACTCAAACCACAAGATCTTTCAAATTCATCTTCTAGTATACTGACTCCTGGTCCAGCTATCAATCATTTGTCTAAATGGGATCTCGGTTAATCCTATGGCACCAACATCGCCCGTCACAATTGCATTATTCTGTTTTGTGTCTGATCAATTGAGTTATAAGAAAGAAATTTGCTGGTCTTACGTACAGTGAAATTATCATTTTCAAATTCCATTGCCACCTGTGGGTGATGTTCGGGAAGGAAAGTCATATATTGGAGATGGGTCGGTAACGATCGAGCATAATTTACACGATCAACACCTAAAACAATACGCTATCATGCTTTACATGGACTGTTTGTAAAGGACGAAATCTCACTCATGAAATGAACATAATAAAATTGAGAATGGAAATGGGGAATGTGCCAAAGAGACAACAACCCGACCATAGAAAAAAACAACAGCAGAAGTTCACCAACAGCTCTTCAATGTAGCAAGAAATTCCCGCACCCGGAGGCGTTCTTCAGCTGGCCCCTAAACAAATATATACCAGTTCAGTGATAATGAACGCCATACTAATTTCCAAATTGTACACAAGAAACTAAAATTAAAATAATACAAGACTAACAAAGGCCAGAGGCTCCTGACTTTGGACAGGCGCAAAAATGCGGCGGGGTAAAACATGTTTGTGAGATCTCAACTCTAGCCAATGTAGAAAGTAAAGGCATAACAATACGTACATTAAAATTAAGTTCAAGAGAAGTCCGAGTCGGATGTCAGAAGATGTAACCAAAGAAAATAAACAAAATGACAATAATACATAAATAACAAATATAATAATACCAAATCAGAAGAAGTTCTAAATTTATAATTGAACGCCAGGAATGAAACTGTGGTCGAGATGACTCTATATACCAGTATTTTAAATCATTGTACGTCACAGAGTCATGACATAATTATATATTCTGATTTTAGCTTTCATAATCCGAAATTAACAGTTCAAGCAAAATACATGCAGTTGTCTGATGCGCCTGTCTAGTCCTAGGTACATTTGAACATACATAAAAAAAATATGTCGTTCTTGGTGCTGCAGTATTGCCTTCAGAAAGACAACATGTCCATCCCCTACCACGCAATATATCACCCAGAGTTGAATAACAAGTCATTTCAATGTGCAATCCACCAAACACGACGATAAACTTATCTTTTCCGTAAAAGTCAGGCCATTCCCAGTGAATTTGCTAAGGAATTTCTAAAAGTGGCTGATCTGCAGTTACAATTGATGTTTCTCCGGGATTTACCTCATTTTCGCCTTATCCATCGAATACCTGAGAATTGCCTGGTAGTGCATACAAATCAATCTTGATGTCTATAAATTGTTTGCACATGCGCAAAAGTGTTAAACACATGTGTATCATAATCTTGAAAAATGTTATCAAACCAATTCATAATATCATTAGAAATCCAAAAACAATAAATTTACAGTAAATAGTTCAAATATTTTTGAATGAATTTTGTAACTTTTTCGCGCATGGGCAAATACTGGATATATTCATTTTCAATAAATATGTGAAGCAAAGAAGGTAGCCTCCAAACCTGATAATTGGGTTTTACTCAAAGAAGTTCAAAAAAAAAATACCAGAAAAATCAGTGGCCATCTTGAAAAAAATATTTTTTTGAATGGCCAGCAGTTATTTCTTAAAAAGTATATAATAATGATGCTTTGTGATAATTTTCATGTTTGTATCATCATTTGCACAATTCCCTCGATTTTGCTTGCTAATATCTTCCCCTATATAAACAACTGTTCGATATTTGGCTTTATCATATGTTTAGTAGTAAATACAGTAGTTTTGCATATGTGATAAATAGCCTGCTGTTTAATCCATATCGCGCAACTTTGATGCGCACCCTTTATCGCATACCCTTTATCACACCCCTACCCTTTATCGCATACCCTTTATCACACCCCTACCCTTTATCACACCCCTACTTTTTTTTTTTTTTTTTTTTTTTTACATAAAGTCAGTTTTGGTTTTTTTTTTTTGCTTAAGAAAAATTTTCCTCAAAATAGGTCATTTTTTTTAATGACGTCATTGTTTGGTATGTGACGTCACGAACGTCTAGTTTTCACATTGTATGTGACGTCACGAACGTCAAGTTTTCATATTTTTTGGCACACTAAATGCAACTATGAAAAATACAAAACACACAAATTTTAATACAACAATAAACAAAATATTTTTAAAACAACAGCATGCAAATTGTAAGGTAACCCAGGTGCTTCGGATAAGTAATTGAGCAGTTCTTTTAAGGCCTTTGAAACAAGACAAAAGTAGAACTGAAGGTAACCCAGTGCTATGGATCAGAAAACAGTTCATATAATATAATACTCTTCTGTTGAAATATATGATAAAGCGTATAATACATGGCAAAATCCGTATCACATGCCGTATCACCCTCGACCAATATCATCCCTCGGGCCTAAAGGCCCTTGGGCTGATATTGATGTCTCGGGATGATACGACATATGATACGGATTTTGCCATGTATTATTCACTATATAATAACTAAGAAAGTTACGTTGGTATATTATCAGCGCGTATAGCTATATAATAGTTATCAAATGTACCAGGATTATAACTTAATACGCCAGACGCGCGTCTTGTCTACACAAGACTCACCAGAGACAACACATTATATTACATCATAACAAAATATTCAAACATTATGAAAAAACGGGAAATTGTGTTAAAATGTGGCCTAAATTTAGTGGGTCTTGTATAATAGGAGATATGGTATGAGTGTCGATGATACAATTCTTCATTCAAAGCACAATTTGTAAAAGTAAACCACTATAGTTCACAGAACATCATTCAACACGGGTCCTTGAATTGGCTCACATCGAAGAGTAAGCTAAAAAAATGCCATAAAAATATTTATGTAAAACAATTCAAACAGGAAAACCAACGGTCTGATCTATACTTAAAAAAATGTAAATATAGTTAAGTATCAAACTACAAAACCAACCGTTCTGCATCTAAAATCTAAAATATATACTTTGAATGTCAAAGTACATATAGCTATACAGTGAAAACATATATAAAGCTTTTGATTTTGTATTTTTGCAATAACTATAGAAAATAGTTTTCATAAAAGAAAGAATTGCTAAATTAGAAATGTATTTTAAATATGTTTAACTGAGAAAGTGAGTATCAATTGAAAATATTATTAAAACGAACAGCCGTTTATTCAAGACTAGATACCACTGTAGGACTACATAACTGATAAAAAAAAACGAGGAGTGTCTATTCTGCTGTCTAGCCCAAAAAAAGTCACTGGCAAAATGAAATTGCAGGAATAACAATTCTGATCTTTTTCGTTATAATTGCATATATATTTTTTGTTGGGGTTTTTGTTGCTTAGTCTTGAGTTTCTATTTAGTGTCTTGACTGTGTACTATCATTTGTCTGTTTGTCCTTCTCTTTTATTAGCCATTGTGTTGTCGCTTTAGTTCAAATCTATGAGTTTGCATGTCCCTCTGGTATCTTTCACCCCTCTTATATCTTTCGCCACTCTGGTATCTTTCGCCCCTCTTTTTTAATAGTAGTTATTGTTTATTTATTCCAGGTGTGTGAAGCAACAAAAAAGTGTGAAAAAGTAGCCGGACTGAAAAAAGGGACAAGCTAGGGTCTGGAAAAAAATGTGGTGCACGACAAGATTATCATCATTTGCGATTTGGATTTTTGTATTCGGGACTGTAAAGTCTGCAACAGACACTGATGTTAGAAATTTACTGACGGAACTATTCACAACGAGGTCATACGACAAACTCGTTCGACCAATTATTAACCAATCAGAACCCGTTGTTGCTTGGGTCGAGTATTTTCTGTATGGTCTAAATGATGTAAACGAAGTCGAGCAAAAAATGACCACAACTGGGTACATTGAAGTCTATTGGAAGGATGAATTCTTATCCTGGGATTCAAATTTATATGATGGTTTATGGAATATATACGTACCCCAGGGAAAAGTGTGGAAACCAGACATTTCCCTTGGAAACGGTTTCAAAGACCTTAAAGAACTGGGTTCAGATTTTATTCAAGTATATATTACGTCTGATGGATATGTACTTTGGAAGCCATTTCAAATTTTTCAATCGAAATGTAATCTTGACCCCACTTATTTTCCATTCGATAAACAGACTTGTAATTTAGAATTTGTCGTCTGGAGTTTGGATATTGATGACGTCATGTTGCTTGTTGGTTCCGATGGAATTAACATGATGGAAGCTATGGAAAGTAATGGCCAATGGGATGTGGTATCATCTAGTTCGTCTGATGAAACGGAGTCATTCGAAACGAAGGTCATTTTTTCCATTAGAATGAAACGCAAACCGTTATTTATCGTCATGAACATAATAATACCCATAATTATGTTATCAATACTTAATATATTCACATTCCAAATTCCAGCTGATTGCGGAGAAAGAATGGGGTATACAATTACTGTCTGGCTATCGTTTGCTGTCTTTCTTACAATAGTGAGCGCTTCTTTGCCAAAAAGTTCTGATACCACTCCTATTATTTCTATTTTTATCATGGTGCAACTTGGCATAGGAACAGCTACTGTCCTTGTATCGGCAGTACAATCTAGATTCGTCTCAAGATCGAACGATAAACCTGTGACGTCTTGGTTACAACGACTAACACTAATTGGACGATCAAAAGTCAAACCAAATGCCGTTAAAAAGATGAACATTGTTGAAGAAAAGGTGAATTGGAAAAGTGGTATGGCTGCATTAGATGTACTATTCTTTTGGTTATTTTTCATCCTTCTTGCTATTACCACTTTTGTTATTTTGATGATATCAGCTTTTAGCAATAATTGATATGTTTACTTTATTATACCAATCATCGGTCCATTATGGGCATGTTACATATAATGATTACCAAAAACAGGCAAATAAAGTAGATAACAATGAACGATAAATGTTGACCAACTCCTCGAAAATGACGTGTTTGATACGAGCAGTGCCAAAGCCCTCAGACAGTTGTTGTAATAGTTCTTGTGAGACAATGGTCGTGCAATCTACATGCACGAGAGATGGGATTTAATGTTCCCAAGACCAAAACGGACGACCCACTTAATCAATGGTTTTACCAGGGAAGACCTGTTCCTATAACCCGGTCAATCTTTTGGGTCACAAATAAGACAGTATAATATCAAATGCATGGATTTTTTTCATCCCTTATGGAATCGTTGTCTTTTTGAACAGTGTCACATTTGTACCAATACATTGTATTTTCTGTGATCAGCGGATGACCGTGCGGGCATTCCGGTGTATTGCTATTGCCTAGATTCCCATTACGTTATATTCGTTTTGGGTTTTTCAGATATTAACGAGTGCAAAATAGCATTCCTTATCGTTTGTTATAAATTATACATCTCTTCAATGAATACTGATCAAAATATTTTTGTTTTGTTTAGAAAATAAATTAAAAGTATGAAAATGTTTTGTTGTTAGATATATATAAGTAAAAAATCATTGATAATATCTATGCACAATACCTAAAAAGTGTGTCAAAGCATGCGGAAGAATATCTCAAAGAATTTTTTGCGATACTCCCGGAAAGGTCCGGTAACTCTGCATGGAAGATTTTTTTTGCGGGAAAATATGTATGCCTACTCATATTCAATCTTTTAGAAAAATCGAATTTTAACAGAAGAAGAGTGTCCACCATTCACTTGCACTGCACTATTATTACAAAAGTAGAATAGAATGATAATCAAATGGATGAACATTATATCTACGTGTAATTGTTATATGAATATAATATATATAACAACAAACCAGTGTATACTGATTTGTATCACTACAATATAATAGTGTAACAGGAGGGTCGGGCGGCTTTACGTCACCAAACCCTGCTGACTACTAAAATGTCTGATATTGCTACAAACTGCAGACTGACAGACTGACAACGAACGGCGGATGCGGCAAGTGATGCACTTTTGTGTTGCAATCAGACTGGTTCTTCCTTGTTGTACTGAGACGTATGGTATTGGCAATGAGACTCTAATTTCAATCAGTTTTACATACTTTATTATCACTATGTGAAATATAACAAGTGTAAAAACAAGTGTAACAGTTTAACAAAATATATCTGTATAAATATTTAACAGTATTCTCAAAATGTAAATTTAGTAGTAAACAAAGGTAGTACTGGCAAGGACTACAGCATTCACGACCCTATAACCGCGGGAACCACACTGTGGTAGTTAGCGAAAGTTAAATATTAAGCTACATTTTAAACGGTTTCCTAATGTTTTAAAGTGAAATTAATAAACTTAGAATTGTTTTTTAATGTTTTAAAGTGAAATTAATAAACTTAGAATTGCTTGAAACTTGTTCAAAAGAGTGAAAAGTCTACATTTTAGAGACTTATATAACTAGAGACTTCATTTATTGATCGGTTTAATGATAAATCCAAGTAGTAAAATTTCGTAAGGGTTCCACGGAACCCAGTGTCTCGCCTACTTTTGCTGTTAATCGTAGACTCATCAAAAATGAGGATAAAGATCAATAAAAATATCCCTCTCGATACTGTCTTTTGATTGAAAGAAGATTCTAAGTTTGGTAAAAAAAATCCAGGATAGTTTATGAATCTAAAAAATGTTTTATAAACTTTAACTGCAGACTGTATGTAATGTTAACTGGAAGAAAAACTAAGTCCATTTATAAGTAAAATACGGAAAAAGTGATTTTTATTTTTACAAAATTTACTTCTGAATAATATCTTATGATCAGAAACAAGCTTTTGTCAAAGTTTGTTAGAAATCCAGGATAGTTTAAGAACATTATAAAAATTTTAAAAACTTAAACCACAGAGTGAATGTTTTGTTTCTGACAAAGTAATTAAGTCCATTTATAAGTAAAATACGGAAAAGTGGAAATTTATTTTTACAAAATTTTCTTCTTGATACTATCTTATGATCATAAAGAAGCTTCTGTCCAAGTTTGGTACAAATCAAGGATAGTTTATGAAAGTTATTAAAATTTTAAAAACTTCAACCACAGAGTGAATGTAATGTTTCCTCGCAGAAAAACTAAGTCCATTTATAAGTAAAATACGGAAAAGTGGAAATTTTTTTTTTTTTTACAAAATTTTCTTCTTGATACTATCTTATGATCATAAACAAGCTTCTGCCCCTAGTTTGGTACAAATCAAGGATAGTTTATGAAAGTTATTAAAATTTTAAAAACTTTAACCACAGAGTGAATGTAATTTTTCCTCGCAGAAAAACTAAGTCCATTTAAAAGTGAAAGGAAAATGTCAACAAAGAAGCATGGGAATTTTATATCAAAAAGATCTAAAGAATTACTAGCGAAAACAGGTAAAATTAAGCACCGAAATGTATGAAATTAAAAATCAAAATGTGTGCAATAACCACATCTGCCACAATAGTTATAAAGGTGAGGTTGAATTTCCTGTCATTTATTCATCATCCACGCACGAACTTGTATCAGAAAAAATATCTCTGTACATTAACCTCAGATTCAAGTATAGAGATGTGATTTTTTTCTGTGGCAAATGCTTTTGACCATCCACAAGAACTTTATGTCATCCGATGTTTAGTACTTCAGTACTTTGATTTATATATAAAAGTGGTTTCTCAAACATTGCGTAATTAATACCGAAATGTTATACTGTAACTTTTTTTAATTGGCAATAACAAGTAATTTAATACTTTACTGTCTTTTGTGTATATTTTCTATTTATTGGTTGTTTTTGTGTGCTTTGTGTCTATTTTTCTCTCCACAAGGGACCAAATGTGCTTTGTGTCGATTTTACTCTCCACAAGGGACCAAATGTGCTTTGTGTCGATTTTACTCTCCACAAGGGACCAAATGACGCTCTCCACAAGTGACCAAATGACCTCTCCACAAGTGACCAAATGACCTCTCCACAAGTGACCAAATGACCTCTCCACAAGTGACAAATGACCTCTCCACAAGTGACAAATGACCTCTCCACAAGAGACCAAATGACGCTCTCCACAAGTGACCAAATGACGCTCTCCACAAGTGACCAAATGACCTCTCCACAAGTGACCAAATGACGCTCTCCACAAGTGACCAAATGACGCCCTCCAGAAGTGACAAATGACGCTCTCCACAAGAGACCAAATGACGCTCTCCACAAGTGACAAATGACCTCTCCACAAGTGACCAAATGACGCTCTCCACAAGTGGCCAAATGACGCTCTCCACAAGTGACAAATGACCTCTCCACAAGTGACCAAATGACGCTCTCCACAAGTGACCAAATGACGCTCTCCACAAGTGACCAAATGACCTCTCCACAAGTGACCAAATGACCTCTCCACAAGTGACCAAATGACCTCTCCACAAGTGACCAAATGACCTCTCCACAAGTGACCAAATGACCTCTCCACAAGGGACGAAATGACGCAAACATTTACAACTATACAAGTGTAAAAGAATTCACACGAGAAACTAAGAGCCTGATGTATACAAGAGAAACTAAGAGCCTGATGTATGTACAAAACAATGAACGTAAAACAAATATGATATAAAGCAACAAATGACGACCACTGAATTACGTGCTCCTGACAGACACATAAAGAATCTGAAGATTTGCCATTGTTGCTTCCCCGTTTGGCAAACGGTCGATTCGTAGTCAGAATTGTGTATCCGGCTATGGCGACATGTCTTCCTTTATGTGGGCTGTTACTTTGTGGACTAACAGGTTAAAAAAGACCCAGCTTGTCGGTCTAGTTCAAATCAGGGTTTATTAGATATAAGAAGATGTGGTATGAGTGCCAATGAGACAAATCTCAATCCACGTCATATTTGTAAAAGTAAACCATTATAGGTCAAAACACGGAGCCTTGTCTCACACTGAACAACCAGCTATAACGGGCCCCAAAAATGACTAGTGTACAACCATTCAAATGTGACAACCAACGGTCTATTCTATATATATAAAAAAAAAAACGAGAAACGAGAAACACTTATTAACAACATTAACAAACGACAACCACTGAACATCAGGTTTATGACTTAGGATAGGTGCAAACAAATGCAGCGGGTTTAAATGTTTTAATAGATACCGCCCTTCACCCTTACCTGAAACAATAGTAACATCACAACATAGAAAGACATACTATGAAATATCAATTGAAATGGCTTAACTCAATCACAAAATATATTAACACAAACAAATGTATATACACTGAACGAATAAATTTGATCTATCACACAATGTAAATACAAAAGCAATCAAATAAAATAAGGACCGAGATGATAGACAATTTCAGAAAAACAACCATGACCGGGAACAAGATGCCGCCAATATTATTAGCATGTTCTCGTCCTATACATGTATTTAATTTGCAACTGGACGTTATACAGTGGTCCAACGGATGAACCATCAATGATCCAATGTTTAAAGAATACATAATTATAATAACATATTTTCACCGTTTGAAGAATCGAAGAAACCATTTGTCCTAAGTTCAACTTTAAATGCTACTAGTATTCGAGCTCGGTCTTAATTACGACAGTTGATTTCAGATGGAATAATCGTGATTTGGCGGGGAAAAAATCTAAAATTGAGAATGGAAATGGGGAATGTGTCAAAGAGACAACAACCCGGCAATAGAGCAGACAACAGCAGAAGGTCACCGATGGGTCTTCAATGCAGCGAGAAACTGCCGCACTCGGATGAGTCCTTCAGCTGGCCCTTAAACAGATAGGTATACTATAGTTCAGTGATAATGGACGTCATACTAAACTCCGAATTATACACAAGAAACTAAAAGAAATATCATACAAGACTAGCAAAGGCCAGAGGCTCCTGACTTGGGACAGGCGCAAAAATGCGGAGGGGTTAAATATGTTTTTTTCAGATCTCAACCCTACTCTTTACCTCTAGTCAATGTAGAAAAAACAAACATACAACAATACGCACAGTAAAACTCAATTTAAGAGAAGTCCAATGTCAGAATAAGTAACAAAAGAAACTGAACAAAATGACAATAATACATAAATTAACAAAGGACTACTAGCAGTTACTAACATACCAACTCCAGACCTCAATTAAACTGATTGAAAGGTTATGTCTTCATCATATGAATATCGCATATATATATGTATATATATATTCATATTGAATTTCTTGTATTCAATATCAAAATTAATGTTCATTTCATGTAATCTTTAAAAATATTTATTTTTGTTCGATATTGTACATTATGCTTCAGTTAAAACGTCATTTGATTGTTCGGGTTGTTTTTTTTTTCAGATGACAATATTGACTACCAATCCAGTATTTATCAGTTTTGTAAAGCTGATGTCATCAGCATCGCGAGGGTTGAAATAATAAGAACTATAATAAATATCCAAAAGCATGTAAAATCTAAGGCAGCAACCCCTTCTTTCCAATCAATATTGGACTCGTCTGATTTTTCTCTCTTTGTTGAATCCGTGTCATTCTTGGCGTTGAAGTGCTCATCACCATTTTGATCAATTTTGCAATGTTTCACTATATTATCAACTTTCCCATTGGAACATGCGCATTGCAAACGTCTCTTCATCAATGCAACCTTCTTCAGCAGTAAATACACAGGAATATCATCTGCGCGACCTACTATACGAGACAGCCATGCGGACAACAGTACGCTGAATGTACCAATACTGAGTTGTATTATAATATAGATAGATAACACGGGAATGGTATCTGAACTTTGCGGAAGTGACGCGCTTATGATTGTCAAAAACACTGCAAACGACAACCAAACAGTTACGGTGTACCCCATTCGCTCTCCAATATCAGCTGGTATTTGGAAGGTGAATATATTCAAAATTGAGAGCAATACTATCGGAAGTATGATATTGATTATGAAGAAAAGTGGTTTCCGTTTTATAACTAACGTTGCTCGAATTTGAGACACACCTTCATCTGAAAAAGAGACGATCGAGGATGAAACAAGTTCCCATTGGCCATTACTGTCTGTAGCATCTTCTGTGTTGACTCCATCCGTTCCTACCGCCAAGTAGACTTCGCTATCATCGAATGCTCAAGCAACAAAGTCAATGTCACATGATTGTTTCTCAAAAGGAAAGTACGTTGAATCAAGCTTACATCTAGAGTTAAATACATGAAACGGTTTCCACAAAACGAGTCCGTCATGTTCAACCTCCGCATGGATAAATTTCGAACCGAGGCTTTCTAAATCTTTAAAACCATTTTCTAGCGCAATATCCGGTCTCCATATATCCTCTTGTGGTAGAAAAATGTCTGACAAGTTTCCATATGATGACGGCGTCCATGCTAGAAGTTCATCATACCAGTAGATTTCGAGATAAGCTGTAGTTGTTAGCTTTTGTTGAATTTCGTCGAATCCATTTATTCCATAGAGAAAGAATTCAATCCAAATTGCTGTTGGCTCTGATTGATTTCTTGTTGGTCTGACCAATTTGTTGTAACTTTGTGTTGTAAAAAGATTCGTCAGCAAATTTTTAGCATCTGTATCCGTTTGGCAGTAAGCGTATCCTATAAAAATAGCAAAAATAAATAAATAGTTCTTCATCTCAGTGTGTAAAAAAACGTGTCAAATCCTTCCCCGTATACAAAGACGATCAGACTCAACAAAGTAAATGTACAACTGATTTGTTTAGTTTTATTGTTACTTCTTCAATTTATATTAATATATTAAAACAATATTTTATTTCGTATTTTTCGAGACAAGAGTAGTCTATCCCAAGTTAAGGTGCTTATCTGTGATTAAGAATCGTGTTATAACAATTCGATCTATGGCCTTAAGAAGTAAAGTTTACATAAAACATGAGGCAACAAATAAATATATCATAAAAGCTAGAGATGATATTTGATAAATATATATAGAGAGAGAGAGATTTCTTTAATTGCAACTGAATCGTGCTTTCGATAACATTCACCAGGCATGCTGATGCCCTACCCCCCCCCCCCCCCCCTTTACCCACCCAAAAAAATACACCTGAATCATATTTATTAGTTCCTGGTATATTTCCTGCTACCATCGTTTCATGATGGCCCAGGTTCAGTGATTTCAAAATACCACATGATAACACCAATGTATTCTACTGTTTCTTTTTCTTTTCTTAGAATATGCTATTGGATTATATATGTGAATGGATAAAATCTCTTTTAAAAATCTGATTTGCATTCATTAGCTTACCTAGCTGGCCGACAGTCCAGTTGATTTTTCCGTCGTCGTCTGTTACGTTTCACAAAATTACAAAAATCTTCTCCATTGAAACTACTTAATATCAAAGTTTAACCAATTTTGGAAACAATCATATTTCAATATCTGATTTAAAACAAAATGTGTCTGATGACCCCGCCTGCCAACCAAGATAGCCGACATGGCTAAAAATAGAACAAAGGGGTAAAATGCAAGTTTTGTCTATTATTTTGAAAGCAGCGTATTAGAGTTATTGCCCTTACATGACGATTTTTTCACCAAATTTGTTTGTTATTGAAAAAATCTGAACTATGATAGATAGATAAAATCTTTAAAAAAAAACAACATATAGGATCAGCACCAAAGTATCAACAAATAAGTCAACATGGCCGAAATTTTGATAAACTTCAAGATCTAAAAATAAATTATAATGGCCGAAATATTCTGTCGACTAACTATATACTAACATGTAAACAAGTCTGAAATTGTCAAATATCTCTTAATACATTTATTCCCCTGATATTTTTTCTCTGTTCAGTATATTCTGTACTAAGCATAAAGCTTCAAGTTTTCAGTATAAAAAAAAACTGACGACAAAAACATAGGCCGAAATGTAAATAAATCTAATTTATATTTCAAATAGAAGGAATTTGGATAAAATCACTTGTTAAGATATAATGGAATCAATGTAAATAAATTTCAATGACAACATTTTAAATGTTTAAATAGTAAGTAGTCTCTCACTTAATTCTAAAAGAAAATAAAAAAATAACAGATGTAAATGGTTATGAAAATTAAATATACCAGTTATTTATGTCAATGTGTGTTGTTTAATTAAGCAAAAGTTTATGAATACGTGGTTAACAGTATTTATAATATAATGCGGCTTGTCCCCGTTCTGTATCGGACAAAACAATATTTGTGTGTTTTCAAAAGTTTATTGAAGATTAACGGAAGGGATCAATTGAAAAACTATAGTGAAAGTCAATTTTTCAGAGGACAGAGGTCAAATTGATTCATATTTTGCTAGATATTTGGAAATTTTATGTCAACGGTCAAATAATTTAACAACTTGATGGGTCAAAGCGACACGAATGGCCCCGTCTCAAAAAGTGAAAAAATCTGCTATTACAATAACACAATGGACACAAACATGATGGTCGTCTCACATATAAAAATTCAGCTCAAAATCTGGAGGCGTATAAGTCCATATAACTGTGATTTTAAACAATTTTCAAAGTTGTAAACCCTTAATTTTGGCAAAAACTAGCGGACCGGAACGAAACTTAAACTTCTGTAACTCATCATGTACCAAAATTCAGCCAAATATCTGAAAGCATTTAGAAAAAAACTCCGTAAAATGGTTTGTTGCGGATGATGGAATGACGGAATGACGGAATAACGGAATGACGGAATTACGGAATTACGGACAAGAGTAAAACTATATTGCACCGACAACTTCGTTGCAGGGCCATACAAAATATTTTTCAAAAATTCTTGATCTGATTGCAGCAAAAATTAGCCGAGCAGAACGAAACTTAAACTTGATCTGTTACTTATCATGAGTAACTCACATACCAAAATTCAGCCCAATATCTGAAAGCGTTTAGAAAAAAAGTCCGTATAACTGTGATTTTCAACAATTTATCAAAGTCCCCAGCCCGTAATTTCGGTAAAAATTAGCCGAGCGGAACAAAACATAAACTTGATCTGTAACTCATCCTGGTTAACTCACATGCCAAAAATCATCCCAATATTTGAAAGTGTTTAGAAAAAAGTCCGTATAGTTGTGATTTTCAACAATTTATCAGAGTCCAAAGCCCGTAATTTCGGCAGAAATTAGCGGAGCGGAACGAAACTTACTTCATCTGTAACTCACCATGGTTAACTCGCTTACCAAAAATCATCCCAATATTTGAAGGCGTTTAGAAAAAAAACTCCGTATAATGGATCGTTGCGGAATGACGGAATGACGGAATTATGGAATTACGGACAAGGGTAAAACTATACATGGCACCGACAACTTCGTTGCGGGGCCATAAAAAATATTTTACAAAAATCCTTGATCTGATTGCAAACTTTATTGATGATGTCACTTTACACATAAAGTAACTTGTGATATTATGGTGAAACATGCAGTTTATGTTGAAATTATGAATTATAGAAAATTAGAATTAAATAAAAATATGAAAATCTATATATATTACAGCACACATTATTGTTTAGGGGCCAGCTGAAGCCAGCCTTCGGGTGCTGGATTTTCTAGCTGTGTTGAAGACCATTTGTGGCCTTCGTTTGTTTTATCTCTTTTGGTTCTTGTTGTTGTCTCTTTGACACATTCCCCATTTCCATTCTCAATTGTATATACAGCTACAACTTTGACACATTCCCCATTTCCATTCTCAATTGTATATACAGCTACAACTTTGACACATTCCCCATTTCCATTCTCAATTGTATATACAGCTACAACTTTGACACATTCCCCATTTCCATTCTCAATTGTATATACAGCTACAACTTTGACACATTCCCCATTTCCATTCTCAATTGTATGTATACAGCTACAACTTTGACACATTCCCCATTTCCATTCTCAATTGTATATACAGCTACAACTTTGACACATTCCCCATTTCCATTTTCAATTGTATATACAGCTACAAATATTTCTGAGTCTAATGATGTAGAGTTCGAAAAAATTGGTTGAGAAACTTATTTTAAAGATATAACGAATCACAGGCAATTGTCTCAGAAAAAAAGAAAATCTCTATGACGAATGTCTCTATTTAAATAGGCCATATGCGAGTTTCGACTCTACAAGACTGATAAGTGGGGTTCGAATGAAACTTTTGGAGGTCAAAACCTATCAGCAGTTAAAGAGCACTTGCAGCCGTTCATTGAAACATGGTTTTTTTTAGGAGTTAAGCCTTTTTCAACTGCTTTTTATAATTCGTTCTTATGTTGTACTTTTATACCACTGTCCCGGGTTAGGGGGAGGGTTGGGATCCCGCTAACATGTTTAACCTCACCAAATTTACTATGTATGTTCCTTTCTCAAGCCAGGAGCCTATAATTCAGTGGTTGTCGTTTGTTATGCGTTACTTTTTTGTACATAAGTTAGGCCATTAGTTTCTCGTTTGAATTGTTTTACATTGTCCTTTCGGGGCCTTTTATAGCTGATTATGCGGTATGGGCTTTGCTCATTGTTGAAGGCCGTACGGGGACCTATAGTCGTTAATTTCTGTGTCCTTTTGGTATCTTGTGGAGTGTTGTCTCATTGTCAATCATACCACATCTTTTTTTTTATATTTACACTTTATTTAAGTAAATGAACAAACAGCAATTTTATTGTTATTTTAATACGTAGTCAAAATCCTATTTTTTTTTATACCACACATACAGGAAATTATTAATAAATACATGTAAACGACCTTGTCATGATAAAAATCACTTAATATAAATTAATCTCATTGAATACAATTTACACTTAGCAAAACATATATTGATCCGACAAATGGATTTCTTTTTGGATATATTGTGCTCTTTTATGCTCAATACAGGTTATATTGTTGCAGAATGTCGTGATGTGACCATCTACGACTGGACTCTTGCTAAATGGAAAATGCGAATTTTTATCAGTCGTTTATTATTGGGATTTATAGCAAATGTTGGAGTTTTATTAATTGTCTGTTCCACGCACAAAGAAACGTTCATAGATGGAGCTGCTTCAATAGGTTTATTCGCCTCCGCCATCGTTTTCATGGTAGTGTTGTATGGCATATCCGGTTACACCTCGTGCGCAATGGCCACAGACGACGAACCCATTGACGATTCGTCCTACATCCTAATCATGCTTACGTACAGAATTCAGGAGACCATTTTAGACATTCTCATTATATTTTATAACCTTGTTTTATCAGAATGGATGATGACCGATTTCACAATAGTTGTCACCGCCTTGTTATGTGCTGACCTCGTTCTGAACATAGTAATGTATGTGAAGAATATGTATGATGCAGTCACGATGTCGGCAGATGAAGAGAAATACATTCTTTGTCTGTGTTTCCTTTTCTTTTCTTGTTGTACCTTTTGTATGATATGCAAACTTCGATGAAGAAAGTTAAAGTCTACCTTGTTCGTGGAAAACATTTATCGGCAAGTTAACGCGAACATGATCATGAGTCAGTGTATTGTTCAATTATTTTCCTTAAAATTATTATAGGAACAAACATAGGACAATGGTTTGAATAAAGGATATGAATTATACTATTTTTATCCCTTCATAATACTTACACCGCTATTAGTTTGAGCTTGTTTATGTAATGTCGAAACTGACTTCAATATTTTTGACCAGGAAAGCCCAAATGGTACATGTACACGGATGTCCGGAGAGAACTATATCGCCTTGTCAATTAATTACTTGTAAAAATATGTTTCAGTAACTGTTGTTAAGTTTATTTATTTTTCCACGAAGAAAAGAAGGTTCGCCGCCCTTATCAGGTTAAAGTATCGGTGTGGGGATATAATTCGAGATTTTTTAGTGGATGACAAAACAAGTGCTTGTAACCTTAAAAGAGGGACGAAAGATACCAAAGGGACAGTCAAACTCATAAATCTAAAACAAACTGACAACGTCATGGCTAAAAATGAAAAAGACAAACGAACAACAGCACACATGACACAACATAGAAAACTAAAGAATAAACAACACGAAAAATTCACTTGTGTTGCTTTTACTTCCACCTATCCGTTGTGGGCAGTGGCAAGAGTTATATATATATATATATATATATATATATATATATATATATATATATATATATATATATATATATATATATATATATATATATATATATATAACTCGTCTAAACATCAACCCAACAATGTTAGATCGGTAAATTTACTTTTGCAAATTTTTGGTTCTTCCCTCGCCGGGATTCGAACCCATGCTACTGTGATATCGTGACACCAAATCGCCTGCTCTACAGCCGTCCCGATAGACCACATGACCACCTGGGTTCTCAAAAAAAGAGCTTTCGCTGGCCGTGTGTTACCTTTTCTCGTCAGTTTAAATCTAGCGGCGTACTACAGTACATGATATATAAGGCATGAAGATGTTATGCATGTTTGAATTGAAGAGATTTCTAATGATAAATATAGATTTCACATGTAATTTACATGTAAACCAATCGGCGCAAATGAAAAAAATAATCGCCGCATGTGAAAATAAAATCGGCGCAAGGGAAATGCAGATCGGCTCAAACATAAAACGCCGTTTGCAACATGTATCTGTTAAATCAAATGTAGATTGAAATTATATCAAAACAATTGCAAAATAAGAATAAATAACAGCACGCTTGCTATATATTGGATGTGGTTTCAATAAAACTGCTTTAAATTAGTGGTTTACTTTTATAAATTGTTATTTGGATGGAGAGTTGTCTCATTGGCACTCATACCACATCTTCCTATATGTATTTAGAAATAAGTTATGAACCTTATGTCATGTAGGGATGAAAGAAAAATTCCATCTGGAAATAATGGGTGCATGAGTACGATAGGGAACTATATTTTACTGAGTGTGAATACATTTAGTAATAGTAGCTAACCTGTCGTGTTGTTGGGGAGGCCAGTGCCTAAGGAAAGATTTAGAACAAGTTCCAATCTTTCCAAAAAATGTTGTTTAATGATGAAATACTAGTGATAAGAAGAACAAATAGTGATAAGTGAATGTGTATTGATGAAAATGCATGGAAATATTTACGTTTTATATGTATATAAAGTTGTAACTCTGGTAATAATGTAGACAGACTATAGGAACCACCTCACTTTTCAGACAGGCAAGTCTAACTAAAAGGTATTTGGGATCCCCAGTCTGTTCAATAAACATCATTTGAACTCATTATAATACCAAAAGTGAAAGACTAAAAAAAATAGCGTAACGTTGTGTTGTCGTCACATCACACTGCAAAACCATGGCGTAGTTTTTGGGATACGATTGCTTTCAAGCAATCTGTAGACTTATACCGGTGGCTCAGAGCAGTTCCCTCACGTCAATCGTTTTATTCTAAACATTAAGGAACATCTCGGATTCTAATGATTGTCTTGCTTTAAAACGTAAAAACAAACAAAGGGATTGAACTTGAACAATTGTGCAACTTTCCTATAATGTTCTTTTCATAATCTTCATGTTTAATAATTCCCTTGACTTATATGCGTGTTTTTAACAACACGGAAAATCAGAATTCAGCCGTATTTATATTTAGTGTATTTATAAATTTAGAAACACGTCAGAGGGACTTCCCAGTTTTGGTAAAATGCGAGAGTTCTCGGAATTCCAATCGACCAATTTCTGTCATATAAGAACTGAAGAGGAGTTTTACTTATATGTTACCGTTATGAAACTGATATTTGAGATTGTAATAGAGAACCATGATATCTAGGTCGTTTAATAAACATTTAATATACGTTCTTGCTTCAGGGTTTGTTTTGGAAATTATGCGCATGCGTATAGTTTTCTTGAATTCAAGGGGTTTTAGATTGAATGGTTGCTCTAGATTCCCCACTCAATTAATTAATTTATAACTCATGTGATCTTTTCTATATATGTCCGCTATTGAGGGTTATTGTTGTTGCATAATTTTAAATCATATGCATCATTTAAATTAAAATAAATATCGTCCGCTTCGTAGAACACCCCTTTCGGCGAAATGGAGTCTTCCATATTATTGTATCGAGTTGTCTCCCTTCCGGAAATAACTTCCGTGAATTCTAATCGAGTATTAGCTCGTTCTGTCAATAAACTTCGTATTATATTAAAAACGAATGCAGTTTAAACCGATAAATGTGTATGGAAAGGAGTCATGATCACTGACCCAAAAGAAATTAAATATTTAAAGAGTTAGGAATGGGGTGCCTCCTAGAAATAATGTAGGAAAATAGGTCATAAGATAATAAGATAATGTACGAGGTGAAAATTATGCCTTCTCACTCTGAGTCTCGGTGACTGCTGTGGAAAGTAAACTTGGAATTGATAGTACAAAAATAAAACACAATAGGTCTAATTACATTGTTTAAACACTTTTATCCGGGATTGGCTATTTTGTAACTATTTTACATGTGCAGTTGAATTAGTTTTAAAAATAATAATATCCAGCTACATGTATACATCGGTGTCAATGAAACAACGACAATCGTATCCCTCAGAGCAATCTGCTCTTTGATTCTATATTTTTATTTAACCATGATATAAACTGAAAATGATTAAGACCACAAAAAACTAGCCGGTGACCGCATATAATTTGTACATCATTGAAACGGAAACATTCACAGCCATTACATTACATGTCATATTTAAACAAAATTTATGTTTATAAGACTCCTTATTCAAATTAAAAAACTATACAGATCTATTTCATACATCATTGTTTAAATAAATATCGGGAAATTTAAAAGTTACGTATAAAAAAGGCAATGATGTGGTATGATTATCCAGTGAGAAAACTATACATCAAGGTTCTTATAAAGAGGATGTTAGCAAATATAGGCAACCAGACGGCCTTCAACAGCGAGAAAACCCTGTCCGCTTAGTCAGACAGAAACCCAACTACTAAAAAAAAAGAATGCAAACATGGCAGACATGAACTAACGACAACCACTGAACTTCAGGTTCCTGACTTGGGACAGACACATGCATGAAGAATGTTTCGTTCGTTTGTTCGTCCGTTCGTTCGTTCGTCCGTCTGTCCCCCTTCAGATTAAAGTTTTTGGTCGAGGTAGTGTTTGATGAAGTTAAAGATCAATCAACTTGAAACTTAGTACACATGTTCCCTTTAAAATGGTCTTTTTATTTTTAATGCCAAATAAGAGATCCCCCTCCCATTTCACTGTCCACTTAACATAGAAAATGATAGTGCGGATGGGGCATCTACATTCTTGTTTACTATTAATTTCATTAATAGCTTCTGTGGTTTATAAGTATCTTTGACCTTTTAAAATAAACGATCTTATGGTGTAAAATATGTCCAGCTTTGCTATAGAAATCTGACATTCTAAACTATCCTAACTTTTCATCTGCAACAACTAAAAGACAAAAGAAATCAAGATATATTCCTACTTTTAATAGCTCGTCATTCAATGTGTTAACAGTCTTAAAAGATATTCTGTGTTAGAAGACAATTCTGTTTCTTTGTTCTTTTGCCATAGCATTAGTCCATAAAAAGAAATATTGAATATAATTTCTTGATACAGGGGCAGATCCAGAACCTCGAGTCCTGGGGGGGGCACCATGAAACCATTTTTTTTTTTAGAGATGTATACATGTATATGCGAGAGTGGGTGGGTTTGTTTTGTTTTGTTTTTTTTTTGGGGGGGGGGGGGGTCCACATCATCGTTTTCTATTTTTTATGACTATTTCACTTTATACTTTATTTTCCTGTCAATTGATCTTTTTTATATTCGTCCTAAACATGCATCAAATACTTGCCACTGAACTTTAAACAACCAACAATCAATCAATATTTTCATTATATTTCATCCACTCTACCTTCTTTTATCTATACTATTGGCCTCCCTTCCAGGCTAACTTTTTTGCACAGAATTATTATCTCTGTAAAACACCTTCATATCCATATATGGTGACCTATTTCCTTGTACATGTACATATGGTACCGTAATTGAAACAAGAAAATAAACAAATATAACTGTATGCTTGGGCTGTATAAGTCCCAGATTCTGATTTAAAGTAGATCTTATGGAAATAAAATAGCATTTGTAAATGATTATTTATTAGAAAATATCAATTCATTTTTCCTGGACCTTGTGAAAAGGGGGAGGGGTAAAACAAATTGTTAATTTTCCTTGAAAATAAGAGGGGAAAGAAATATGACATGCCGTTTAAAAAAAACAAATCTTGTATGGTATTAAAAAAATAGTTTAATTTGTTTGCTGAATAAATTCTCAAAACGAGTTTTGAAATTGAAGAAGAAGAAATTTTATTTGTGAGTACTGTATTTTGGAATGAAGAGATACCCAAATTTATATGTATGCCATCCTTATCGACTTCAAACATATATTTGTACCTATTTAAAAAAAACCACATCAGAAGTTTCACCTGGTAATCGTAATTATAAACCAATAAAAAATCGTACTATTCGAATCAACATGTAAATGTATTTTACATAAAAGCTTTTGCAAACAGACATTACACACAGGTGTCAATATTCACACACCCACCGATAGATAAGTTGTTGTAAATCACACATTTGGACGCTGGTATTAATTACATAACGGCCAGTTTAAGAAGTCAAATCAAGCTGGGATTAATTTCCGTTCCAGATAAGAAGATTCAATAGCAATAAAATATGTTAGAATTTTTTTGGTGACCTGAACTGGGGTGGGGGGGGGGGGGGGGGGGGGGGGCACGTGCACACGTGCCCCCCCCCCCCCCCCCCCCCGGTAAATCCGCCACTGAGATAACATCACTATAGTTAACCAGTGAATGAGGCGAACCAAATTAATTTACCTCAGATTAGGTGAAATTTATAACCTATACTCATCTGGTTTTTACCATGTGTTAATAATGCATGTACTTGTTTAATGACCTTGACCTTGCACAATGAATAATACTGCTGAAATAAGGGGGAGGGCAAGGGGCCCTTTTTTGGGACGATTTTGTTGATAATATAGAGATCACTGGAGTGGGCCCAATTTATGAAAATTTCTGGATCCTCCACTGATAGGATATATATCTTCAGTGTTCTCCCCTTGGTATTAAAGCACAATGATACCTTGGTGCTTTCTTTGATAATTTTATAATAGAATGTATGGTGCTATATTGTTTTGGAAAACAAGTGCTATGTTTGTTTCCATGGAGCTATTTAGAAAATTCTGGGGAAAACACTGATATTAGTTTGCTACTTCAAACAAAATATTGTAACAATATACATATATTTATGTATTCTAAACATTTTTTGTAGCACCAATTACAACATAACATATAATAACAATTAACAAACAATATATTTAGAGTAATAATGAATCTCATTATAAATGGAAAGGAGTAGGTCCGGTAAGGATCAATTTTGGCCTCAAATTTCAAGTTCATCTGACGAATGAATTTGACCTCTTTTTAAACACTTAAGTGTCTATTTCATTTGAATCAATTAGTTTGTGTGAAAGATTTTAACTGATTTAGTCATTGAAAACGATCCGATTCAAGCTCAAATATGAAAAATCTACTAAATATGTCGAAAAATGTCACTTTCTAGATAGTTTTTGTCAAAAATGAAAGTGGCCGCATCCGTGTTCATCCAAAATCTTTATAAATGTTATGTATTATCATAAAATACAACTTACATTTCAATATTAAGGATGAACACGAATGCGGCCACTTTCGTTTTACATGAAAACCGTCTAAAATTTAGCTAACATGATAGAATTGTGAAGATTTCAGTAATTTAGCGCGACTTAATGGTGCTAGTACTCGATATATATGTGCATTGTATTGCCAAAAACAACCAATATTTATGTAGCAGAAGCATTCTACTGTCCCCTGTATATTTAAAAGTTTACATTTTAACAATTTTGTAAAACTGCTATATTTTGGGGCCAAAAAGGGGTCTTACCGGACCTACTCCTTTACAAAATAACAACATAAAATTCCACTTTGTATTATGTTGGTTCTAAGGCGATATTCTCTTTTCTACATGTCTCATACCCATTTTTCTGTATCTTTATTTTTTTGCCCAAAACAAAATTCTATGGGTTCATTTATGTTTGTGGGTACCAATTTTTGAGGATTGTGGAAACCTTGCATTTTCGTGGATATGCAATTTCATGGTTCTTCCAAAGTCTTGATCAACTTTTATAGAAATTTGTATTTCCTTGACATTAAATTTGTGTTTCACCTGTACCCACAATAATTGGTATCCAGCAAATAATAATGAATCCACAGTAATATGTTGAATCCATTTTTAAAACGTTCTCTTTCCATCAACATAATGAGAAGATTAAAATTGATCCACATTAATGTGTATTTATACATTTTACCCTTGATTGATTGTGGTGTTTAATGCCTTTTTCAGCACATGTGCAATTTTTAGGTGGGCATTTTTTATTAGTGTAG
Source organism: Mytilus edulis (assembly GCF_963676685.1). Taxonomy (NCBI): domain Eukaryota; kingdom Metazoa; phylum Mollusca; class Bivalvia; order Mytilida; family Mytilidae; genus Mytilus; species Mytilus edulis. Next base: position 12,316,170 of record NC_092355.1, read on the forward strand.
GAAGCCAAATTGTAAGGTAAAAACTGTTGACCTTGACAATCCTTGTCAATTATTTAAAGAATTAAGCTGATCTCAGCTGCCACATGTGACATTGGAACTGACAACCTCAGTGTGACAGGCTAGTGATACATTAGTTACATGTGACATTGGAACTGACAACCTCAGTGTGACAAGCTAGTGATACATTAGTTAGACTACTTTGACCACTCACTAAAAGCTCCTCACTAAACATGTGACATTAGAACTGACCACCTCAGTGTGACAAGCTAGTGATACATTAGTTAGACTACGTTGACCCCTCACTAAAAGCCCCTCACTAAACATGTGAGCTGTGTCATATAGAAGTTGATATTATACAAGTGCATGTTTACATGTACATGTATAAGATTATGATTGGTTTTGGAACATTCAAATACCATACAAAAGATGAATTTTGGTCAGAATGGAGCAGGGGCGGATCCAGCCATTTTAAAAAAGGGGGGGGGGGGGGGTCCCAACCCAGAGTAAAGGGGGGTTCCAGCTATATGCTCCCATTCAAATGCATTGATCGGCCAAAAAAAAGGGGGGTTTCAATCCCAGGAACCCACCCCCCTGGATCCCACAATGATAATATATCAATTCAATTTCTAAATAGTGACAGACTTGGCATAAAGATTTGTTCAACCTGAAATAAGTTAATGGATGCATTGATAATAGCAGATATTTATTGACATAAGGGTCATTTTTATCCAACACAGCTCATATATGTCAATACTCGATAGCATATACTTTTCACATAAATTTATCATTTGATATATATGTTTTCATTATTATAAGACATATTTACAAATTAAATAACAAAATCTCAACAACATTACAATACATGATAGTTAAAAATGGTAGTACATGTATATTATACAGTATGAATTATCTTTTATGCTTAACATACATTCCCGCCTAAAAAGAAAACCAGGTTGGTTTTATGAAAACCAAATATAACATATAACATACTAATTCCATCAGGAATAATTGGAATTTCTAATCAATTATTTAAGAGAAACAGGGCTATTGCACTCAAAGGGAAATAACTCATATTTATATTAAGATTAAAGTACTCATGTTTTAAAGGAAAATAATATTTTTTTGCTTTGAAAGAACTATCAATGATATTTTTTTATAAAATCTAAAAAGGATCACAAGTAAATCAAGATAGCAAATATCATGTTTTCAAGACATTCAACAGGACGAGTTTCACATTTAAGAAATTACACAATCTCAGTGGAGAACTATTGAGAATAAATAAAAACATCACAGTCAAAAACGTTCAACATCATATAACACGAGAAAAATACAATAAGTAACAATTATTATACAATAATATAGATGCGTCATAATATAAAAAAACAGCTGCCCCATGAGCGCATGATCCGCCCAAAGTCTTGTGTGGAAGTTTTATGCAATAATCATCAATAGTTTCTGAGAAAGTTTTAAGCAATAACCATTTATTGTTTTTGAGACATGGCGGGACATGTGAAACCCCCTCACCCTGTTTAAAAAAAAAAACTAAATATCACTAAAATAAAATTTTGAATCAAACCAAAAAGTATACAGATCTTTAGATTGATATAACAAAGGAGTGTGTACAGTTTCAAGCAATAATCATAAATTGTTTTAGAGATACAGCGCAAAAAATGTAAAAAAAAAACATCCTCTTTTTTACAAAATACTCAATAACTCAAAAATAAAATTTTGAGTCATCACCAAAAAGTATACAGATCTTTAGATTAATATGACAAAGAAATGTGTAAAGTTTTAAGCAATAATCATTAATCGTTTTTGAGATACGGCACGACATGTATAAAAATAAACTCCACCTTTTATACAAAATACTCAAAAACTCAAAAATGAAATTTGAATCAACACCAAAAAAGTATACAAATCTTTAGATTAATATAACAAAGAAGTGTGTAAAGTTTTAAGCAATAATCATAAATCCTTTTTGAGATACAGCGCGACATGTAAAAAAACCCTCCCCCTTTTTTACAAAATACTCAATAACTAAAAAATGAAATTTTGAATCATCACCAAAAAGTATACAGATATTAAGATTAATATAACTAAGAAGTGTGTAAAGTTTTAAGCAATAATCAAGAATCCTTTTTGAGATACGGCACGACATGTGAAAAAAAAAACACACCCCTGTTTTAGTTACAAAGTGCCGTAACTCAAAAAGTTTAAATCTTATTTTCACCAAAAAGTATACAGATCATTTGACCATTATAAAAAACAACTATATTAAGTTTCATGAAATTTGGATAAGTCGTTCTCAAGTTACGGTGCGACATGTTTATGCTGGACAGACAGACGGACACCGGACATTTGTATACCATAGTAAGCCCCGTCAAAATTTTGACGGGCGTATAAAAAGTTGTTAAAAAATGATTTTTTTTCTTACAGTAGAAACATTTTCACTCATAAATATACACCTTATCGCTAATCCCGGCTGACCTGCCTGTTTGAACTTTTGACACATATAACAATCACTTTTCAATTGTGGCGTTAGATATTTTATTTTATGACGTCAAAATTTTACGGGAACCTGTGTGATATCCAGTAATTGCAGACAAATAGTGATAAGGTGTATTGAGATAGTACCATTGAGATTAGTTCTTAATTTTCAAACTACTTCAGTGTACTCATTAAGCCATAATTATTATTGTTTATTGCACTTCTGTAAATTTAGAAATATTTGTTTGCATTAATAATTGTCATTTTCTAAAAATGCACAAACAAATTTTAAGTTTTATTGTCTATAGATTTCAGGAAAATCTTAATGGAGATATATACTGTGCATCAGATTACAGCATGTTAGTACATGTACTAATGTTATTGTGACAATCATTAATTCACATTAACAAAATCCTCCCAACTAGTTCTTAATATCATGTTAATTTACAGTATCTATAAAAATACAATTTAAGGTCTTGTAAGACACAATCAATACACATCATTACAAATGAAGCTACGGCTTATATTTGTGAATATGAACGCATTTCTTTTACATATGATATTGTGATTTGGATAGAAAGTTGTGTTGTTGGCACTCATACCACATCTTCTTATATCTAAATATGTTTGAAATTTTACAAACATTACAAAACCACACTCAATTAGATTGATTGCAGTAGATTTTCAAAGTTTTCTTCACTCAATTGGCAGCTGAATTTCCTCTCTTCTGAGTGACTACGCTTGCTTTTCAAGTTTTGACTGTGTCGTGTCCATTATGGAAACCATTTGTTTTCTCTTCTGTTTCAGAGTTATGTCTACCAATGAAACTGTCCATAAAATTTGCTGCACCAAATAATTTTATTATCTCATGAAATGCTTCTACAGGTAATATTCTGAAATTATAAAGAACATAAAATTGAGAAAGGAAATAGGGAATGTGTCAAAGCGAAAACAACCCACCCATAGAGGTTTCAATACACCATAAGATTGTATGGGCGCAGCCATTTTATGAGCATAACATGGTATTCAGAATTAAGAGTATGGCTAATTCTGATTGGTTGATATGTGCACCCGTAATTTTTTATTATATCGGACTTCGTGCATTCTGCATTATATCATAGACCAGAAAATACTGTCCGCATAACTTTTCTGTTCCGGTAATTCTAGCAAGGTTTCGTTTAAAAATCAACTTTCTAAAGTCTGTATCTCAAAAAAGCTATCATTGTCGCCTATGGGGATATAAATTGTTTATTTCAATCTAGAGCATAGTTGAAAATATAGAGTTATCTCCCATATGTCTACAAACTTATTGAAAAGATGGAGTTATCTCGCATATTACTGCAAACTTAAATTGAAACATTAGCATTCTGAGAGTATATATTGTATGGCAATACATAATTCGCTACCTGTTTTAATTAATTGTACTGGAAAGAATGCTAGCTTGATCTCGTAACTTGTCATGGTGTTATTATATATAAACTACTAGTATATAACAAATATCAAATCTCTTCAAGCATGAAGAAAAAAAAGTGTGGAAATCTGAATATAATATTTAAGTGAATTTTCAAAGTCCAAGGACCATAACTCTGCACAAAAAAATCAGACCAGAACAACATTGGAACTTGATCAGTTACTTGTCATGATAAAACTATATACTAATAATTAAATCCATATCTCCAAGCATGAAAAAAATAAAAATATGCAGAAAACTGAATATTTGAGTGAATTTTCAAATTTGGAGGACCATAACTCGCAAAAAAATAATCAGACCTGAACAAAATTTCAACTTGATCTATAACTTATCATGATATACCAAACATCAAATCAATATTTACAAGCACAGAGAAAAAAATTGAGGAAAACTGATTTGACGGACTGACAGACAGAAATACAGAGTGCAAACCTTTTAAGTCCCCTTCGACTTCGTTGGTACATCGGGGACTAAACATGGAGTTGTATAATGTATATATCCCATATAAATAACTAACTTATTGAAAATATGGAGTTATCTAAAATATAACTACAATCTAATTGGAAATATGGAGTTATCTCCCATATAACTACAAACTCATTGAAAATACGGAGTTATCTTCCATATAACAAAGAGTGAGTCTGTTATTGAAAATATGGAGTTATTTCATATATAACTACATACTCATTGAAAATACGGAGTTATCTTCCATATAACTAAGAGTGAGTCTGTTATTGAAAATATGGAGTTATCTCGTATATAACTACAAACTAATTGGAAATATGGAGCTATCTCCCATTTAACTACAAACTCATTGAAAATACAGAGTTATCTAAAATATAACTACAAACTAATTGAAAATATAGGGTTATATATTATCTCCCATATAACTACAAACTTATTGAAAATATGGAGTTGTCTCCCACATAACTTATGTTATGAAAATATGGGGCTATCTCCAATATAACTACAAACTTATTGAAAATATGGAGTTGTCTCCCATATACCTACAAACTCATTGAAAATATTGAGTTGTCTCCAATATAAATACAAACTTATTGAAAATATGGATTTATTTCAGATATAACTACAAACCTATTGAAAATATGGAGTTGTCTCCTATATAAATACAAACTTATTGAAAATATGGAGCTATTTCAGCTATAACTACAAACCTATTGAAAATATGGGGTTATCTTACTACAAACTTACTGAAAATATGAAGTTGTCTCCCCTATAACTAAAAGTTTTTGAAAATATTGAGTTATCTTCCATATACCTAAAAGTTATTGAAAATATGGAGTTATCTCCGATATAACTAAAAGATATTGAAAATATGGGTTATATCCGATATAACTAAAAGTTATTGAAAATATGGAGTTATCTCCGATATAACTAAAAGTTATTGAAAATATGGAGTTATCTCCCATATAACTACAAATTTAATTCATTGAAAATAAGAAATTATCTTCAATATAACTAAGAGTGAGTCTGTTATTGAAAATATGGAGTTATCTCATATATAACTACAGACTAATTGGAAATATGGAGCTATCTCCCATTTAACTACAAACTCATTGAAAATACAGAGTTATCTTAAATATAACTACAAACTAATTGAAAATATAGGGTTATACATTATCTCCCATATAACTACAAACTTATTGAAAATATGGAGTTGTCTCCCACATAACTAAAGTTAATGAAAATATGGGGTTATCTCCAATATAACTACAAACTTTTTGAAAATATGGAGTTGTCTCCTATATAAATACAAACTTATTGAAAATATGGAGCTATTTCAGATATAACTACAAACCTATTGAAAATATGGGGTTATCTTACTACAAACTTACTGAAAATATGGAGTTGTCTCCCCTATTACTAAAAGTTTTTGAAAATATGGAGTTATCTTCCATATACCTAAAAGTTATTGAAAATATGGAGTTATCTCCGATATAACTAAAAGATATTGAAAATATGGGTTAATATCTACGATATAACTAAAAGTTATTGAAAATATGGAGTTATCTCCGATATAACTAAAAGATATTGAAAATATGGAGTTATCTCCGAAATAACTAAAAGATATTGAAAATATGGGTTATCTCCGATATAACTAAAAGTTATTGAAAATATGGAGTTATCTCCAATATAACTAAAAGTTATTGAAAATATTGGGTTATCTTTGATATAACTACAAACTACAATGTAATTGGTAAGACAGAGTTATCTCCCATATAATTACAAACTTATTGAAAATATGGGGTTATCTTCCATATAACTAAAATTATTGAAAATATGGGGTTATCTCCCATATAACTACAAACTTATTGAAAGTTAAAAATATGAAGTTATCTATAAGTTATTGGAATTATGGAGTTATCTTGGATATAACTACAAACTACAATGTAATTGGTAATAAAGAGTTGTAAAGTTATCTCCCATATAATTACAAACTTATTGAAAATATTGAGTTATCTCCCATAGTTATCCTGGCTCCTTCACTGATTTGAATCAGTAAGACCAAGTGCAACAGAATCCAACATGGCAATTTTACAGCACTGAACAGAACAAACTTATTGTGTAAAAGTTGATTGACAATGTAAATTAGTAAGATTTTATCATTATCTCATTATTTTTACTGAATAGCTCATTTTGAATGAATGTAAAAAAAAAAATTTAATGAATTTGTGGCAATTTCTGCTGTGTGTCAAAAACATATAAAATGCTATCCCACAATGTTACATCTAATAAACAAAATCATATCATTACACACTGCTTGATTGTAGAACTATAAAATTAATTGAAAATATTGACACTTATACATCAAATTGATCATTGATTTATGTTACTGACATGGCCCTTCAACTTTTTGTTGTCTCATTAAATAATTAAATGTCAGGAGGCCCTAGTCCAGTCTTTACATTCTACTTTGATATGACAATGATCCATGGTAAAATAAATGAAAATATTGAGTTATCTCCCATACAACTTTCTGTTTTTTACTTTGTTTATTTTTACTATGTAATTTTGTAATTTAATACGGTGTTTACTTTAAGAAAAATCTTAAATTCAGCCATTAGATCAGAAAAAACAAAATAGTGTAGCTAATTCTGATTGGAGCAAACAAAAGGGGAATGTGTTTAGTCCAGTTTATTTTTTTTTTAAATCTATCTTGTTTAAAAACACCAAATTAAATAATAAGGCCACACCAATTTGAATCCTTGTTCGACGGACCCGCCCGCACCTATTTTTTTCAAAACAGAATTTTTTTATTTTTTTTATATTCCCGCTTCCCGCATCCGGAAATGTAATCATGTCCATTTCCCGCACCGTTTTTTTTTTAATATTATAAAAACTAAGATATCAACATTTGTTTATAAAATCACAGTCTAACCTATATATAACGATTTTAAACATAAAAGCACCCCACCACACTTTGTAAATATCTGTGAGAATATTTGTTTCAGCATGAAACCTATTTATCCAAAGCGGGAGTGCCCTGATATAAATTTATAACAGCGGACTGTAAAGAACAAAAAATTAGTTACTTTCCCCCTTACTTATATTCCCTATAAAAAAATGTTCGTTGTTAGAATAAAGTACAAAGAACTTCTGAAGGATTTGCCTTCAACTGCAATTATATTGTATGCTGGCGAAACAAAACTATCCATAGCTGCTGCATGTTTATGCACCTGTCCTGATTGATTGAGGGGCCTGTCGTTCAGCAGTTATCGTTTGTTGATGTTGTTCATTGGTATTTTCCCGTTTGGATATACATGATATATAGATTAGATCGTTGGTTTTCCTGTTCGAATTGTGTACGCTAATAATTTTGGGGTTCTTTATAACCTGCTGTTTGGTCTGTATCAAAGCCCTGTGTAAAAGGTCATACTTTGACCTGTGTTTGTTATTATCAGGTTGAGAACAACCCTCCCTCAGACAAGGGGTCATTTTACTTATGTAGAAAAGAAAATAGAAATACCAAGGATTTGTATAGTTCTTCTATACAAAACCTTTGAAAACTTAGAATTTTGTACTCAAAAAGAGGAGAGTTACATCATATTTCAAACAACTTTTTCTAAAAGAGGAGTCCACTTATTTTGAATAATATTAAACTGTTAAAGTAAATGTGTTAACATGGTTAAAGTCCATGCAGGAATATTACAAAATTCTTGGACATGTTTTGAACATTTAATACCAGATAGATATATAGTTCTTTGAGAAAATATGAGCCCTTTTGTACAAACAAATATATTATAACTTATATTGATCCCTCATAAAACATGTAAAAGGGATATTTATAACATTAAGGGGTTGTCCCCAAACTGATTATGACTTGGATGGAGAATTGTCTCATTGTCAGTCACACATACATAGACCAGATTTAATTATTTCTTGGTGAACAGGGAAAAAATACTTCAGAAATTAAAGAAATGTCAAAGTACAAGTGATAAATCAAGCTTTAATATTGTCAAAACCTACTATTTTAGGTTTACAAAAAAAATTATAATCGCTCGCCTTTACTTTTCAAGCTTCGCCTCAAAAATTTGCAAATTAAATATTTTTTTATTAAAATTTTCAAATCGCTCGCTCGCCCCAAATTTTGGAGACCAAAAATCCGTAAAACAAGAAATTTGATTGGTGTGGCCTAAGTAGCACAATACTTATGCTTTTAGCAATGTGACATATACATGAATAAGACACAAAACACTGCTAAAGATATTCTGAATAAGGCAACTAGTTGCTTAAAATCCATATCTCTTGGACTCAAGTGGATAGTTGTCTCATTGGCAATCATACCACATCTCTTTATCTTTATACCATTCAAATGTTCTTTGTTTTATTTTGAACCACCTAGCCAAATACAGTATAAAAGCGCTTATTATTGGGGGAAATGTAAAATCACACGACATCTCCTTATCTTTATACAGTTCATTATGTCTACACAGCTACTTTTGCATAGGTACTATTTCTGTACTAAAAAAATGCAGTACTGGAAATTTACTTTTAATATTTAGTACTATTTCTTTACTTTAAAACTATTGTAATATTTGGGTACTTTGTATTTTACAGTACTTGATTTGTACTAAATATTTTGGTACAGAAATAAATTCAAATAATACAATATTCCATGTTTGAAATTCATAACTTTAAGAGATTTGAAATAGAAAAAGTTTCAAAATGCTGAAAATGTAACGGTAGTAACCAAAAATATGTAGTACCTAAATTTTAAGTACAAATAAAGTACTGTAAAATACAGGTACCTAAATATTACAATAATTTTAGAGTAACAAAATAGTACTGAATATTAAAAGTAGATTTCCAGTACTACAAATTTTTAGTACAGAAATAGTACCTATTCAAAAGTAGCTGTGAACATAAAAGAAGTATAAATGTATATGAAAATGAAAAAGACAGCTTTGAACTAAGAACCATATTTACCTCCTTTTCATTTATGGGGGGTCTAGAAGAGTTTAAGAATAAAAAAATAGATACTGTGGATTCATTTATTTTCGTGGGAATTAATTTTGGTGGATTGCTGAAAACTTGTATATTCGTGGATATTTGATTTTGTGGTTTTGCCAATCGCTGTATACAAGCCTATTGAAAAAATGTTATTCTTTGAACATTTAAATTAGTGGTTCACCTGTACCCACGAAATCCATGAAAATTGGTATCCAACGAATAATAATGAATCCACAGTAAGCATATTTACATAAAAATAGGATAAAAAATAAAGAATAGAGAATCAGGGTTTGCTAACATAAAAAGAACAGAAAATAATGGGCAAAAAATATAAAAAAAAGAGAATAATGATCTAAAAATTAAAGAATTCAGAAATGAAGGATCCCTTATCCAGAGCATCATACATAACTAGACAAATACTTCTCTATAGCTTCTGAACTTTTCACATCTTATTGTTAAATCAATATCATTCCTTAGATCTTATACAAATCATGGTAATTAAATTACAGAAATGAATGATGTCCAGAATAGAGAATTCAATATTGATAAAAAATCATTTGATGAGAATTTAACAGAGTAGCATAATTTTTAAAGATAAAGAAAAATGCCATAAAATTTAGTGAATACACAAATTAAGAAACATCCATACAGACCCTCATAGCTTCTAAACCTATCTTGCTGTTGATATAAAGTTCTTATTCAGATCATGGTAATAAATACAATGTCATCAGTACTAACATACTTATGTTTTAAAAATGTAAAGATGAATACTTATCATTCAGTACTAATAAACTGGGAAATGTAAAGACAAAAAAAAATCTAGGTATAAAAATCATTTTGTACTAATGGACTTATGATTTGAGAAATGTCATAAGAAACGGATCTTGGTATATATATTTATCGCTATTTTGTGCATTTTTGCATTGATGTTTTTTTGATAATTTTTCATATCATGCTACTCCCTTGAGATGGAAAATTATCGCTAGAAACTAAGGAGGCACTTGGCGTTGCTAAGGAAATATACATGACATCGACAAAGTCGTCATAGGTAAAATAGGGATAAACAGATTATCAGGGGTCATCTCAACTCTATTGCTTTTCTGGCTTTCGCCGTCCTGGCTCAAGCGAGAAAATCAATCTTGTTGAGATGATTAAGGATAATCTATAAATATATCATTCAGTACTTACGTTTTGAGAAATGTGAAGAAGTATATAGACCTTGGTATACATATCATCTGCTGGTTTGTCAGAATAGCCTGCATGATTTTTTCAACAGTATAGCTAACTTTCAATGGGGGCAGTATCCATGGAAACCTGAAATATTAAAATAATAAACATATTAAATTTTAATCAATTGTTAGAATCTTTTGTTTAAAATCTTAATTAATATTACAATAATTTTAAATAACTATAAATTTAATTATGTGCACTCAGTGATCAATCTTTATAAAATCATGCTGCCATTAACATTGATCTCAAGTAGAGTTTTCTCATTGGCAATCATACCACACCTTCTTATTTGTATATGTAAAAATAAAATAATCAAAGCGCGAAAGCCCTGTAAAGGCAGTTAATTACAGGTTGTGTGTATTTCTAGTCTAGATACTATAGTATATCATTATCTTCCATAGTACAGAGGTGGTTTGTAGTATTTAAGATTAAGAGTTCTCTTGTACCTAGTTCACCTATATTCATAGTCTACTGTTTCAGTATATTTTCTGTACCTCGCCACGAAATGAATTTTTTAAGACATAGAAATTTTTTTCATATTTACATTAATAGACGTCTTTTAATTATTGATCATATACACATATTCAATGACTCCCATCCTATGAAAAGTAGTTGACAAAGACTGACTAGTCACCGTACTGTATGTATTGCAAGAACATCAAGTAACATAATGGTAAATGTGCATAGTTACATGTCAACTTTTTTGATGACCATATTTTTTAACTCAAAGCAAAATTATATTTCAGTATAAACATAATAAAGTAATTTACCGGTATGATTGAAAAAGGAGTTTTTCATTTAGAAAACAATGACATCTGGTGGTCATATATAATAGTCGTCTCATTAGCATTTTAACCACTTCCCATATTTGCAATTAAGACAAACATGACAATAGAAGATAATGATGCAATGCAAAAACAAAACTTACTTGTAAATTATGAAATTCTCTTTACGGTATGAGTTTTTCTCATTGTTGGCGATTGTACAGTAGTACCTGTAACTGCTTATACCCATTTTTTATGCACTTGAGTTTGATAAAACCACTAAATATCATGTATATACCACATCTCCTTATTTTTATATGCATTACAATATCATTTACAATTGTAATTCAAATCTATATATCAAACACAGGCACTTGTCTCAAAAAATAAAATTCCTATATACCTTAACATTAAGGTATATATAGGGGAAAATTTTTTTGAGACAAGTGCCTGTGATATCAAAGCAAAATGAATTGCACCACTTTCATTTATGCATCCTTTGGCAAAATACAAGTTCTTAAATTACACAATATAAATTTATTTATATAAAAATAAAATTTAGTATATGACTCTTAACAGATACAAATCAAAGAGCTGACTGATTGCTCTGAGGTGGAAGAAGGTGAATAAAAGGTAACTTGAATTACCATACCAGGCTGCTTTGTTCCATTATTGTTATGATGTATTTTTTTTTCTTCAAACAAGAATGTGTCATTAGGAAATGGATTTCCCATCCGTACAATCATTTTCTATGTTCAGTGGACTGTGAAAATTAGGTAAAATCTTTAATTTGGCAGTAAAATTATAAAGATCATATCATTAGGAACACATGTGTACTAAGTTTTGGGTTGATTGGATTTCAACTTCATAAAAACATACCTCGACCATAAACTTTAACCTCAAGCAGGAAGAACGGAGAGACCAGAAAACATAATGCCCATAAATGGGACATAAAGATAGTAAGACTTGTAACATAGATACCCAACAACTTTTGAAAGTTTTCATGTTTTTTTTAGTGCGCAACAACAATTTCAAACATTACATTTTTTAGCAAAGTATTTTGCACGATCTGGATTGTCTAGAAAAAGTGTCATATTTGTATAATGAACTTACATGCCTTTTTCTTAAGTCTGTTTGCATGTTTCTAGTTATTAAATCGGTAGAAAAGATGAACATGTAGCTAGCAGACCAGGGTTTATTTATTTGTGTATTAAAGAATATTAGATGCTTGTTGAAATTTCCAATTTTGAATTATGCACAAAGATTGACCTTTAACAGGTTGGGAACAACACTCCAAATGAGGGGTAACCCTCATTTGAAGAACATTACAACCCGCTGTTAAAAATGAGCACCTTTATATTCTTATTATTTGATGAAACTTTTCCCAGCCCAAGAACTATGCATTTATTTGTATTAAATGTTAAAAATTTAAACATGTCAAAAGAATTTTGTGATGTTTCTAAACTTATATATATCTTCTTTATTAATATATATATGACTCCTCATTTAGAAAAGTTGTTCCAAAATAATGAATTTTCCCACTTTCCAGTTAAAAATCTAATTTTTTTTTTATTGTTTTCAACAGTAAATTTTAAAATCACCCCTTGTTTTAGGCACAGTCCCTCATTTAAGGGACACCACTCATAACGGTTTGGGGGGGGGGGGGGGCACAACCTGTTTGTTGGTCTTTGTGAAAAAAAAGAATAGTGCATTGTCCTTTAAATGATTTTTAAATTGCATACAAAAATATAATATGTTACAACAAGTATTATGTCAATAAATTAGCATAATAGTCCCAGTCCCATATATTATATCAAATATTATTGGATGCCGCATTGACTTTAAATAGGTGCCGATTTGACAAGATGCCGATTTAACCAGGTGCCGATTTGACTTTCTATGGGTGCCGATTTGACCAGGTGTCGATTTGACTTGTACCCAAAAATACTCAGCTTAAAATATCTGATTACCCGATGAATCTATATTCATTGAATATTCTACAATAATAAGTAGATCTATTGCTTAATATGTGAAAGGGCTGGAAGATTGATGGAGTGATTTGTATCAGTTACATCACCACGATGTTTGCGATGTTTGCTTAAAAAATTATCAGCTGATTATGTAATGATTAAATTTGTTTGCACTTGCAGTTTTTAAATCCTATAATCTTGAAAATAAATCAAATGTCCTGAAATATTTATGTGAATTATTATCTTCCATCCATAGTTTGTCTTTACTTGTTTAGTAAACAAGAGTGCAGACACTGAAATGTCTCGCCTTCTTTACTAATCATTGATATTATGGTGATACTCCTAAATATAAAGCTTTATTACGACTGTCACATAAACTTAACATGAACCATGAAAATGAGGTCAAGGTCAGTTGAACCATATGCCAGGCAGACATGTACAGCTAACAATGCTTCCATACAACAAATATAGTTGACCTATTGCTTATAGTTTAAGAAAATAGATCAAAACACAAAAACTTAACACTGAGCAATGAACCTTGAAAACCAGGTCAAGGTCAAATAAAACCTGCACGACTGACATATAGATCATTAAATATTTCCCTATACCAAATATAGTTGACCTATGACATATAGTATTAGATAAAAAGACCAAAACTCAAAAACTTAACTTTGACCACTGAACCATGAAAATGAGGTCAAGGTCAGATGACATCTGCCCGCTAGACATGTACACCTTACAATCATTCCATACAACAATCATAGTAAACCTATTGCATAAAGTATGAGAAAAACAGACCAAAACACAAAAACTTAACTATAACCACTGAACCATGAAAATGAGGTCAAGGTCAGATGACATCTGCCCGCTAGACATGTACACCTTACAATCATTCCATACAACAAATATAGTAAACCTATTGCATAAAGTATGAGAAAAACAGACCAAAACACAAAAACTTAACTATAACCACTGAACCATGAAAATGAGGTCAAGGTCAGATGACACCTGCCAGTTGGACATGTACACCTTACAGTCCTTCCATACACCAAATATACTAGACCTATTGCTTATAGTATCTGAGATATGGACTTGACCACCAAAACTTAACCTTGTTCACTGATCCATGAAATGAGGTCGAGGTCAACTGAAAACTGTCTGACGGGCATGATGACCTTGCAAGGTACGCACATACTAAATATAGTTATCCTATTACTTACAGTAAGAGAGAATTTAACATTACAAAAAATCTGAACTTTTTTTTCAAGTGGTCACTGAACCATGAAAATGAGGTCAAGGACAATCAACATGTGACTGGCGGAAACTTCGTAACATGAGGCATCTATATACAAAATATGAAGCATCCAGGTCTTCCACCTTCTAAAATATATAGCTTTTAAGAAGTGAGCTAACACCGCCGCCGCCGCCGCCGCCGGATCACTATCCCTATGTCGAGCTTTCTGCAACAAAAGTTGCAGGCTCGACAACAAATTAATATCCATTATGTACATTTTCACACAGGTAAACTAATTTGGCTATAAATAGATCAAAGCATGTCTGTGTAAAATCTCTAATCTAAAATCGTAATTGTTATAACTTTATTTCTTTAAATAATAAAATTTAAATTTATGAAAATAATCATGATTGATAAAATAGTATTGCATAAAGTTTACGTTTTCGGAAGACTATCAATGTTTAGGTCATAGTTCTAGAGGCTTCTTCAAAAATTTGTCAACAAACCAATATGGCCGCCACACGTGATTACCTTTGCACATGTGAAAAACATATTTCTGACAAAAGTGAGATTTCTCTTGTCAAAAGGGATTTATATTTATATTGCAATACATTATTCAGAAGGAGGTACATAATTCAGTTTAGATTATATTTCTTATTCTATGAGCATTTAGAATTTAATCAAAATTCTCCCAACACCAACGTAGAACGTACTGTGTCATATACACATACACGCGTAGATCGACTGGTAACCGATCGTAATGTTACACATATATCAAACAGCTAACTCCCGGAACGTAGTAGCGGGAACCAGGATAATACGTAGACAACATACATAACTTACGAAATTGAAAACGCTTACGGTACAAAATGTATCTCGTTCATAAACCGAATTCTGCTTTGAATTATAGAAAATACAATATTTATCATGTTCAGTCGAACTTTCATTGTTATATCAACGTCTGAACTGATTAAAAAATCTTTAGATGTCAGATAACACTCGAAATTGACCCGACCTCTTTCCACACGGAATACAAATAATGATAGTTTGTAATCAGGTTGACTGCTTATAATGCAAAATACACATTTATAACAATTTTTTTAAAACGAACAATACACATCGATCGTTTCTTTATTTCCCAATGTAAATGAAAGAAACAAAAACCATATCATACCATAAAGAGGAGAGGAGAACATTGAACATTTACGGATCTATTTCTGGCCAAAAGACCCCCTACATAGATTTTGTTGGATGTCGCGTATGAGAAGATGTACCTCATGACTTGAAAGTCAGGCCTTAAAGCACTGCCTTTAAAAACTAAAAGTGTCCTACAACATTTTAAATTTTCAGCATGCTTCTGCTGTATGGGTTTTGCTCATTGTTGAATGCCATAAGGTGACCTACAGTTGCTAAAATTAACATTACAATGTATTTGTTCTCTTGTGGATAGTTGTCTCAAAGTAACTGTTTTGATGTCTAGTTCGTAAACTATTGTATCAAAGAAATGTTGATATTTACAAACAAATAGTAAAATCAACAGCTTGTCAATATAAAACTTAATTCAGAATCTAAACAATGTTAGAAGTTCCAAATGAAAATAATGTCATGTCATTGGTTGAATTTTCATTTACAATTTGTAACATTGTTTTCAACCAATCACAATGTTTTGGTGTATGCTTTTGAAAACAAGAGTGCACACGCTGACATGTCTCGCCTTCTATACTAATCATTGATATTCTGTTGATAGTCATAAGTACAAAGCTAAGCTTTAATACAACTGTCACATAAACTTAACATTAACCAAAATAACTAAACAAAGACCAATGAACCTTGAAAATGAGGTCAAGGTCAGATGAACCATGCCAGGCAGACATGTACAGCTAACAATGCTTCTATACAACATATATAGTTGACCTATTACTTACAGTTTAAGAAAAATAGACCAAAACACAAAAACTTAAAACTGTGCAATGAACCGTGAAAATGAGGTCACGGTTAAATAAAACCTGCGCGACTGACATAAAGATCATAAAATATTTCCATACACCAAATATCAATGACCTATGGCATGTAGTATTAGATAAAAAGATCAAAACTCAAAAACTTAACTTTGACCACTGAACCATGAAAATGAGGTCAAGGTCAGATGACACCTGCCAGTTGGACATGTACACCTTACAGTCCTTCCATACACCGAATATACTAGCCCTATTGCTTGTAGTATCTGAGATATGGACTTGACCACCAAAACTTAACCTTGTTCACTGATCCATGAAATGAGGTCGAGGTCAAGTGAAAATTGTCTGACAGACATGAGGACCTTTCAAGGTACGCACATATCAAATATAGTTATCCTATTACTTATAATAAGAGAGAATTCAACATTACAAAAAATCTGCACTTTTTTTTCAAGTGGTCACTGAACCATGAAAATGAGTTCAAGGACATTGGACATGTGACTGACGGAAAACTTCGTAACATGAGGCATCTATATACAAAGTATGAAGCATCCAGGTCTTCCACCTTCTAAAATATAAAGCTTTTAAGAAGTAAGCTAACACCGCCGCCGCCGCCGCCAGATCACTATCCCTATGTCGAGCTTTCTGCAACAAAAGTTGCAGGCTCGACAAAAACTACACAAAACACAATAGATTCTGAAATAACCAGTTACAAGATAAAAAAGATAAGGAAACTTATCAGAAATTTATTTTTTTTCCTACATATATCATGTATATAGGCTGGAGAAAACAAAAATTTTATTGTATAAAATTTCCTTCATTATTGTACATCTAAATTTTCATTGAACCGAAAGTGACCTCTTTAATCAAGAAATAAATCCCCTATTGTAAAATACAAGATGCCTAAAACACTAAATTTGAGCTGATGTCAGGTGCCTATGTCTTCATTTCTTGTAACCAGAGAAAATTAAAGGCTACCACAAATAGGTCAAGCAATTATTTAAAACTGAAAATGTAATTGACTCCTATCAATGATGTTGTTCACTACTCTTCTGAGATATAAATAAAAAAAGTCCTTTTAATTTCAACTCTAATTTTTACCTATTGGTTTTGAATAACTGACCTTTCTGTTTTACTTTTTAGTCAAATTTCTTCAAAAAGTGGACCATAAATCTAAAAGTAGATCAATGGACCAATTACCTTACTTTTAGGGTGTCCTTAGAAATAAGATACATGAGATATATATTTTCAATAGCCTTTTCTACAAGGGAATTGAAATTAAATATTTCAAACTTTTGTAATGAAATATCATAGTTACTGGCTCTGCCTGGTCAAACTCTTAACTTAAATGTCCTGAATTATCTGAGTGTATTCAACGTGAATTAATGATAACATATATAAGTATTGTTACATGTATTGTTACCATGTTTAAACAAATTCTCTAATTTTGGTGCTATTTTCACATTTCCTGACCATTGTGAGAAAAAGCTCGGCAAGCCTCACGCTTTAAATATTAAAATTTAACTGTCTAGAGTGGAGAAATATCGTAATACACTTGTTGCAGTTGTGGAATCTATATGTATACAATTGCTGCATGCATAATTACAAAAATTTGTAAGTATGTAGGTAAATAAATATATGAGCCCAAATAGTATATATATATATGATCAGATAGATTCTATTTGTTATGTTGGCAAGGTGCAGATTCAGATGGGGTGCAACTGAACCACACACCCTCTCCCTAAAAAGAAAAAAATTCTGTAAAAAAGGTAAAATTAGTCAATTTTGCTTCCAAAATGAGGTCTTTTAACTTCAAGGGGGAAAAGGGGGTGCCTTCAATTTTGTTTGATAGGGACAGTACCTTTTTTGTCTAAAAAAAACTGTGCCCATTTTTTTTTTTTATAACATAAAATGAAATTCTGTATAAATAATTATAATTATTCCATATTGGTATTATTTTAGTAGGTTTCTCTATATGAATTGGTTTTTGAATAAAAAAGCATATTCACCTGAGAAAGTGTTATTCACCACGCTAAACGTCACGCGCTTTTACATGCAACGTTATGGTAAAATGTTTCATGTGTAAAAAAAATTTGGTATATGTTTGTCATTAAATACATTTTCTTCTCTCGGAATATGGAATAAAACAATTACTGTCTTTTGTTTCGGTAAATATGCGGTTTTATTGACTTTTGAAAAACTGATATTCACTTCGGCCGTCGGCCTCAGTGAATATCAGTTTTTCAAAAGTCAATAAAACCGCATATTTACCGAAACAAAAGACAGTAATTGTATAATATTCAAGAAAGTACTTATGCAAATCAGGACATTAAATTTTAGGGTTCATATGGAACTTATTTGTAAGATGAATTTTCAAATGAATTGATTTAATCAATATCATAATTGACCATTAATAATTTAAGATTCTGAATAGCATCTATGTATATGATATAGTCATGTAGACAATACATACCCCAAATCAATATACTGTAATAATCAATGGTAAATATATTTTAAAATATAGGATGTTATTAAAAGAATGGTCATTTTTATATAAAATCACATAAAATTTCAAACCATTTTTTTGCACATCCACATACACACAATAATTGGAAGCGACCCCAACTCCTGTGGGCTCAGTCTTTAACAATAAGTGTTTTAAAAATGCAAGTTTTGTTTTAGTACTTTGATAACAATCATACCTCATTTTACATCCCTCAAACATTCCCGTCTCTACATAAGATGGACAGACTAGAGTTGTATGAACCCCATCATGACCTCCAAATATTAGTTCGTAACTTAGCACCTCTGTAAATCCAACCACACCAAACTTAGAAGCACAGTACTCTGTCAGTTTGTTGATACCGACCAATCCAGTAGAACTCGCTATGTTTACTATGTGGCCGTGATTTTTTCTTATCATTGTAGGCATGAAAAATTTTACAGTCTGCAAATAAAATGAAATATTGTAAATTATACAGTGGATTTCGTGGATCAAAAATCTAAATCTTCAACTAAATAAACATTTTACAAACTCTTGTACACAGACTTTGGGTAATCAATAAATCTGATTATTCATGGATGTTTTCCTCCTTTCACATAATTGGGAATCTACAAAAAATAAATGAATACCAGGCATGTATTGTTTAACATGTTTTGTGGGTTTTTTTTTCTAAAATATAAATCAAAGAATTGATCATGACCTGACAGGTGTGAGAAAAAAAAAAATGTTTCTTATAAGTTATCTCCCCTTTTTTCTAATTCATTCTTTATATAACAAAAATACATTGTACCTTAGTTTAAACATATCCATTTATAGTGGATTAGGATACAAGTTATTGCAACTGATATTCATCCCTTTCCACTTTGTGGGTTCGAGTGCTTAACTTTATGCGGCATTAGCCTGCTCTTTTTTCGAAATCTACAAGTGTGTCTTTCACTTGCAAGAGATATATATGGCTCTCCCTTAACATGGGTCAGCATTTTATTGTCCCTTTCCAACTGACTATTATCGTTTCTTAAGACCTGATACTGACAAATGACGTCTAGGGAGAGCCTATGGTTATCTCCCTAAACAAAATTATAATTCTTCTTACATATTTATTTGCCAAACCATATAATTTTGGGGCTTTTAAAAGTTTACTATGCAGTTTGGACTTATTGTTGAAGGCTGTACAGTGACCTCTAGCTGATTTTTTTTTCTTGATGCAATGATTCAATTTTTTTATGTTTTTATTTTGTATGAATCACAATAATTTTTTTTTTAAAACTTAAAATTTAATTTATGGCAATTATTCTCATAAAAAAACTTTCACTCCTCTTCCCTGATCAAAAAGGTTTTTTTCTTTAAAGTTTTTTAATAAAAAAAAACTATACCACTTAAACTATAAAATTTCAACCTTTAAGGTTTATTTTTCAAGACAATAAAAATGCATTTTTCACCTGTTCACAACCTGCATATTTTCCCATGTTTACATGCTACAGCTGTTGTCTACACCTATAAAGGTGTATAAATGACAGGTCAAACTGACCATAGACTGACCAGTAAGTCTAGGAATGTGGCCAGGTGTCAGACAAGTTAAATTATTGTTATGTTTGTGACATCCACCATGAAAAAATAACAAGAGAGAAATATTTTTATAAATTAATATGGATACTTCTGTTTATCACCTGCCAACATGGGAAATTGTTATATGCATTTTATTATCCTTCAAATTTTCCTTTTGTGTTAAAAATGTGAATGACCATTTATGAATATGTTTTTAAAAGCTTTTATTATGTTTAACATTTCATTTGAGTTTTTGGATTGGGTTTAGAGAATAGAGAGTTAAATAGGCCAAAAAAATAAGAGTAGAGAATATTGGGGTGCTTTAAAATATGAAGATGAGATGATAATACAAAATGTAGGACCAAGCATTCAAAGACTAGAGAAAACTGAAAAAATAGAGATATGATGATTAACTATGATATTACCCAAAAACATTTCAAATTAAAAATAAGTTCACCATTAAGAAAACAAAATCATTGTATGAAATAGCTAAGGCCATATTTTGGAAAAATATTATAATTATGTTTAAATTCCTCATGCAGAAAATTAAATTGGTTTCTGTGCTACAAAATAACATTACAGTACTTAAGAAAAGTAAACGTTATGATTTGTAAATAAAAAATCCTACATTTAAATGTTATCAATTCATCATCATTATTTAATAGGTGACAAAATAACTAGGTCTTCTTATTTTAAGTTCATATATATGCTATTAAAAAAATTGGCCAACACGAAATTGTGTCCATAGTACACAGCTGCTCCACTCACACTATCATATTCTATGATCAGTGGACTGTGAAATTAGGGTAAAAACTCAAAATTGGTATTACAATAAGAAAGATCATATCATAGTGAACATGCGTACTAAGTTTCAAGTTGATTGGACTTCAACTTCAACAAAAACTACCTTTATCAAAAACTTTAACAAGAAGAGGGCACTTTCATTTTCTATGTTTAGTGGACCGTGAAATTGGGGTAAAAACTCAAAATTGGTATATTACAATAAGAAAGATCAAATCATAGGGTCACTGTGTTTCAAGTTGATTGGACTTCAACTTCATCAAAAACTGACTTGATCAAAAACTTAAACCTGAAGTGGGACGGACAGACAGACGTACTTATGGCAGCCATTTGTTATTGGTAGTGGAAGAAGCCAGAGTACTTGTGGCAGCCATTTGTTATTGGTAGGGGAAGCCAGAGTACTTGTGGCAGCCATTTGTTATTGGTAGTGCAAGCCAGAGTACTTGTGGCAGCCATTTGTTATTGGTAGTTGATTAGACAGAGTACTTGTGGCAGCCATTTGTTATTGGTAGTGGAAGACAGAGTACTTGTGGCAGCCATTTGTTATTGGTAGTGGAAGCCAGAGTACTTATGGCAGCCATTTGTTATTGGTAGTGGAAGCCAGAGTACTTGTGGCAGCCATTTGTTATTGGTAGTGGAAGCCAGAGTACTTATGGCAGCCATTTGTTATTGGTATTGGAAGCCAGAGTACTTGTGGCAGCCATTTGTTATTGGTAGTGGAAGCCAGAGTACTTGTGGCAGCCATTTGTTATTGGTAGTGGAAGCCAGAGTACTTGTGGCAGCCATTTGTTATTGGTAGTGGTAGCCAGAGTACTTGTGGCAGCCATTTGTTATTGGTAGTGGTAGCCAGAGTACAAAAAATAACAGAGCAACTGACCTTTGAAAGGAAAAGTGGCAATGCAGCAGTCAATAAAAATTATGTTTTCTCACCTAGTAATGGGCTAATAGGTTGACAAGGAAGACTTTTATATCATATGGTCTGGGGTATTTATAGGTTTCAGTGGCGGATCCAGAACTTTTCCTAAGGGGGGGGCCCGCTGACTGACCTAAGGGGGGGCCCCGCTCCAGTCATGTTTCAATGATTCCCTATATAAACAACCAAATTTTTCCCACAAAAAGGGGGGCCCGGGCCTCCCTGGATCCGCCTGTGGGTTTGGCCCTAATACAATGCTATATAATACAAATTACTGGTATGTATACTTACCCAGTAATGGGCCAACAAATTAACACGGAAGACTTTTTCTATCATATCGTCTGGGGTATTTATAAGTTTGGTTCCAGATACAATGCCAGCATTGTTTATCAAAATAGCCACATCTCCAACTTCTTCTTTCACTCTCCTTCCAACTTTCTTCACTTCCTCCTTTATTCTGCAATAGAAAAATATAAACTTATAGACCTAATCTTTTTCCATCTTACACTTGAACTTAAATTTTATATCACTGGGGGATCCAGAACTTTTTAAACTAATTGACTTAGACCTAAACAAGGGGAAGTGCTTCAGTTATGCTTCAGGGATTCCCTATATAATCATACAAATTTTACCCACAAAATGGCGATGGAGATGTACAACATACAGAACAGGATTATATTGTGTAGTATCACTTATATTTGTGGGTACCAATTTCTGTAGGTTGAGGAAAAATTTCGTTTTTTATGGATATTTGATTTCTGTGATTGGTTTAGCAAAAGTCTGCACTATTTACGGCTCAAGAAATTAAAATTGAACTCTGTTGCTTATTTAAATTCCTTGTTCACCACTTTACCGTCAAATCAAGGAAAATCAAGGAATAATAAATAATAATAAATCAACGGTATAATATTATGATACAAAATTATCACTGGTATTGATCAGGCAATGTTGATATGAAGGCTGACCATTCATTGAAAATCATTGACAGACTTAACACATGTCATAAATACAAAGTGTAATATAATGAAAGACTTCCATCTTAGCCACTTTCCTTTGATTATTTAGAAACTAAGCTTTACAAATCATTTCAGTTTCAGGTCTAATGCATATAAAATTTAAATCTTGGTATCTGTAAGGAGTTTATTAAATTCGTGCATAATTAAAGTAAATGGATATATTGACTTTTCTGCACATGTTATTCCTATAATTCTTGTTCTGATAGTTCCTATATGAACATTCCATGGACAGTTTACACAAGAATCAAACATAAATACATGTAATCCTTACACTGATTTGGTCAAATTTGTATGGTATTCAAGATTATACAGAATATTTTTGTAAATTGTCACCAAATCTGATAATGTCTATTTTGTAGGACTTCTGAAACTGTAAATGTGTTTTTGTCATCATTTCACATTGCTTATCAAATAATTGTTTATCTTTTTTTCACCAACACTTCCCTTATTTGTTGTTACATACCTTATATAGATGAAATATCTTTGCAATTCATTTTTTTGGACACCTTTATTAAAATTAGAGGCTCGCAAGGCAGAAAAATGTTTTGTTCATCAGGGCTGGACTAATAAATTGTGCTTCTTCAACAATGAACACTCATTAAATTAAAATTAAAAATTTGAATATATAATTCATTTCCAAATCAATTTTTATTGATCTTTTTCATATGTACCACATTTCTGCATCTTCATTCTTTATTAACTCTCAAAATTTGAAAAATTTATTCAAGGTCAATAACTCCTCCATTGTATATATATAGGAAATACACTGGCAATTTTGACAAAACCATTATCTTCTAGGACTTGTTTGCTGATCATATTCAAGTCTTACTGATCATGTTGCTTTTAATTATTTTTTTCCTTATTTTCTAGTTTTTTGCACAATTAAACATTGTCATTATATAAGGACCTGAATAAGGAGTAGTTGAACTTCGAATGACAATCACATTGAAAATGTTTGCTAAGTAGTAACTTCTATGCATTTTCTCTATCATTACAGCAATTTCAAATTTTTACCAAAATTTTATTTTTTTCATAAAATTGCAAAATAAAATGTTTCTGCTCTATATCTAAAAAATCTTCTCTTTAAAAGAATTCATCTATTTCTTATAATTATAAACAGTGATTAGGACACATCTTAGAATCAGTCTCTTGGTAATTTCCTGATTAAATTCAAGATTCCGATTAATTACTCTAGCTTTCTTTACAGTGTATCTGCATGTTATCCATTAACATCATCCTTTGCAATAAATTGATCAAAAGATCATAAAACCATCCTGCTATCTCATTGTCTTCTTCAAATCAATAAGCATAAAATTGATAATGTAATTAACACCAGTACAAATGGTATAAGTAATTTGACAACATTCTTCATTGAAAAAAAGAGGTGAAAGTTAAAACTATAAAGACTGCATTCAAACTCAAAAGACAAGTTGAAAATAAACTGAAAATTAGTATTCTCAATTTTATGTTGTATATGCCTTATGTCTTTTTTACCATGGCTAATTTTCAGTTTATTTTCAACTTGTCTTTTAAGTTTAGTGAAATAATTATATATCTATATCAAGATGACAATTATCGATCAATTTTTACCATAAAATAAGAAAAAATTGCTGAATGAAAGCTTCCCCTCCAAAAAAATATTGAAATCTATTCTTTATCCATTAAATTTATAATTTCTTGGTGTAAATTATATACACCTACATTGTTACACTCCCATTAGTTTTACAGTATCTATGAGGCTACGTACATCTTAACAACATTTTACGTTGAAAAGATCAATTCAATGGATATTTACCATGTTAAGCAGCTTAAAAATGAATACTATTCTGACTAACTGCCATATAAAATTACCAGTATCAGGTGATTGTAAGCCTGATATTAAGGTTGGTGATAGAGGCAATTCTACATCCAAAGCTATTAGAAAGTTAACATAACTAAGAATGGTAGTAATTATTAACATCACACCAAGATGACATTTAATATACATTTTTGTAATTTGATATCCTGCATTTATCAGGCTTTAATTTCCATAAAATAAGTTCAAATTGCTGCAGCTCAGCCTCTCCTTAAAATTATTGAAATCTCTCCTTTTGCATAACCGAAAAAGGTCTATTGCTTGGTGTAATTAAATTATATAAGATGCACCAAATAGAGCTAACACCAGATGCATCTAAGTGTATCCAAGTAAAATTTGACGACAATCTACATTGAAAAGCTTCATACAAAGAATATTTACCATGTTTAAAGCTGATTAAAAATGTCTGATATTCTGTACGGTATGAAATTATCAGTATTGTAAGCCCATTTTAAGCCTAATAAAATGTCAGGGTTTAAAGACAAGTTAAATTTTCTTCACACAAAGCTAGAAAGTCAGCAGCACTAAGTAATTAATGCAAAACAATTATATTTAAAAGACAGACAGACAGGCACATCTGTTAAACCATGTTAATATTTGTCAACTTTTTCCACTTTAAATTCCATTTGTTATGCTTGGCTGATCGATATATACAGGATTTAAAATGATTCTGCAGAGTTTTTGGTGAGTTAACCGAAAAGATGTAATAACACTATCTGTTTTAATAGAATGCATCTGAAATTCGGTCAAACCTCAAACTGATTAAAATAATAAGAGCATGTGTCCATGCATGCTTAACTCCTACAAGTGTCAGGTGAGTAAAGAATGCAGACATTATCCTGGATCTGAATTTAATCAGATTGGTTAAAACCAAGTTGTGTGAAACTTGTGTTAGAGTAAACAAGAATGTGTCTAAAGTACATGGACGCCCCACTGGCACTATCATTTTCCATGTTCAATGGACCATGAAATTGGGTAGAAAATCTAATTTGGCATTAAAATTAGAAAGATCATACCAAAGGGAACATGTGTACTATTTAGTTTCAAGTTCATTGAACTTCAACTTCATCAAAAACTACCTTGATCAAAAACTTTAACCTGAAACTCGCTCTTTCATTTTCTATGTTCAGTGGACCATGAAATTAGGGTCAAAAGTGTATTTTGGCTTTAAAATTAGAAAGATCATATCATAAGGTACATGTGTGCTAAGTTTCAAGCTGAGTGGTCTTCAGCTTCAACAAAAACTACCTTTAACAAAAACTTTAACCTGAAGCAGGACAGACAGACGGATGAACGAACAGACGGGCAAACAGACCTACAGACCAGAATACATAATGCCCCTCTTTACTATCGTAGGTGGGACATAAAAATATGTACTTTGTTAGTAAATTAATTTTAATAAATTTTTGTTCATGTCAAACTTGTTCGATAGGAAGAAAATACAAACCCTTTAGTATTTATTATTTTTAATTTCCATAGATGGAAACCGAACTTCAAATTTGACCTTAGCATGTCAAAGTAAAAAGTTATTCACTAAAAAAAAATTCAGTTATTTCAACATGATAGAAGAATTTAAACACTGAGAGGTAAAAAAGAAGAATTTAAACACTGAGAGGTAAAAAAGAAGAATTTAAACACTGCATGAGAAGTAAAACAAAATATTATTTGTATTATAAATTGTATACAATTTCTTTTTCATTTTGACAATAAACGTTAAAATTATTTGTCATGCTTTGTAGCATGTTCTCTTTATAAATCATGATAATTTTCACGATTTATTTTTTACTAAATTTTAGTTCAAATTTTAAGTATTTATACAAGGTTGGGTTTAGTAGGTGCTCATGAACACCTTACTTAACATTAAATCAGCTTTGATCTTTACTCAATCTAACTTGTGCAATATACATGTATATATATACATTGTATATATATATATTTTTAATTATATATATTTCTTGTTATGTTGAAGACCCTTTAAGTTCAACTGTTTGGTTGTAATGATGTATCTTTGTCATATTCTGCATTTGCATTCTCAATTTTCTATAATTAATACGTCATGACGTGAACATTTATTTATAAGTTTTACAAATTTTATGTACTTGAATCTAAGTACCCTCTGAAGACAAGCGCCAGTCATCATTTCATAAATTACTAAATTACATATATATTTCTATGAATTGATTCCATAAAATAAAATTGAAATCATGAATGTGCTATAAACATCAAATTAAAGATCGAATGATAACTTAGAAAATGTGAAATTTTATAATCTGAACGCCTTAAGAGAATTCATAAATATGAATATAAGAATTGTTTTTACGACTTTTTTTTGTTGAAACCAATTACAGAGACCTACGCATATATACTTGTGATCTTCAAATTGCCTAACACATTTTAGGGACATGTGACTTGATTCTCCTGAGGAGAACAGAAATCATTAACGCTGTTTAATCAATATATATATTAATGTATATATTCGCAATGTAAAAATATGGAGCTTTGGCCATGTTGGTATAATTGCCAAGGAAACTTTCTAAATAACTTAGCTGAACAGTCACAGGCACTCGTCTCAGAATTGCTTTCCTATATATCTTTATATGTACATGTTATATAAAGGTATATATATATATATATACAATGTAGGAAATTTTTTATAGTGATTTTAAAAGATTAAAACACAATATTTAATGTTGTAACCCAATTTTTTATATTTTTACCTATCAATAGTTATATGCCTGTTTGTTTTGTTCAAACATTGTTGTCAAGATAGCAGATTTTTGTTTTTGTTACGTACTGTCATACAAGTGAGATCTTTTAAGTTTGAAGCTGTCTTTTGTTTCTGTGTGTATGGTAAATCGAGAAATCTATAGATAACTTCTTGGTAGAATGGTACAAAAATGTAGCAAATTACTTCTTTAATTCTAGTGCATTTAACCAAATTATATCTTGAGTTGCCAAAAAGGGAAAAGGAAAAAAATGTAACAATCCAAGTACTGTTATACATAAAGTTAGAACAGATATTATTATAAATGTAAACTTTTGTAGGTCATAATAATTTCCACCACTGCATGATTCTTGTGTGAATTAAGTGGCATTTAAAATCTTTTATGTAATCCAGGCCTTGAAGGCATAAAAATTTCTCAGTGAGGCCAGACAGGAGTCCACAACTAGAATCTTACATTCAGAATTTCCATTAAAGAATTAAATAATATTAAGACACAAGACGTAAAGCTTTAAAGAGTCGGTATATACACTGTATATATATATGCATTACAAGTACAAACATTATAAGCTCTGAAGTGCTTTTAAATATAGATGCTTAATCAAAGTGTTATTAACACATGCTTATATAAAATCTAGTTAATTTTGGATTTAACAATTTGACTTCATCACACTTATTCTACCTTTTTTATTTAACATTAAAACATTCAATGTGACAGTCATTTGAGACATATAATATAATTGTGTTACCTATCTCCAATGTCATATAGATCACTAAACCTGCTTATAATTAAAGCATCATGATAAATATCATTTTAAATCGCTGCTGCGTGACTGTCTCTTTTTGCAACATTAAGTACAAATTCTGGGAACTCATTACACCATTTGATGTAAAGTGTAAATTTGATAAGTACTACACGATTTCTCTTTATTTATAATTATGTCCTATCAATTTGCTATTCATCTCAACAGGGATCAGTCTAGGTCCTTTAATTTCTTGCTAATATTTTTTTAAATTACAAAATGTAGAACTTTCCAATTGAGACTCATCAATATAGGAATATATTTATCATGTTTATTATAATTTTTAGTGTTCTCCCTTCAAATTGTGGATATATATATACATGTAGCATCACATTATTCTTTGTCTCTTTTTCACTATTCTTTATATTCTTTGCCTCTTTTTCTCTATTCATTATATTCTTTGCCTCTTTTTCTCTATTCTTTATATTCTTTGCCCCTTTTTCTCTATTCTTTATATTCTTTGCCTCTTTTTCACTATTCTTTATATTCTTAATTGCCTCTTTTTCACTATTCTTTATATTCTTAATTGCCTCTTTTTCACTATTCTTTATATTCTTAATTGCCTCTTTTTCACTATTCTTTATATTCTTAATTGCCCCTTTTTCTCTATTCTTTATATTCTTTGCCTCTTTTTCACTATTCTTTATATTCTTAATTGCCTCTTTTTCACTATTCTTTATATTCTTAATTGCCTCTTTTTCACTATTCTTTATATTCTTAATTGCCTCTTTTTCACTATTCTTTATATTCTTTGCCTCTTTCGTTATTCTTTATATTCTTTGCCTCTTTTTCTCTATTCTTTATATGCTTTGCCTCTTTTTCTCTATTCTTTATATTCTTTGCCCCTTTTTCTCTATTCTTCATATTCTTTGCCTCTTTTTCTCTATTCTTTATATTCTTAATTGCCTCTTTTTCTCTATTCTTTATATTCTTTGCCTCTTTTTCTCTATTCTTTATATTCTTTGCCTCTTTTCTCTATTCATTATATTCTTTGCCTCTTTTTCTCTATTCATTATATTCTTTGCCTCTTTTCTCTATTCTTTCTATTTTTATTTGCCTCTTTTTCTCTATTCTTTATATTCTTTGCCTCTTTTCTCTATTCTTTATATTCTTTGCCCCTTTTTCTCTATTCTTTATATTCTTTGCCTCTTTTCTCTATTCTTTCTATTTTTATTTGCCTCTTTTTCTCTAATCTTTATATTCTTTGCCTCTTTTCTCTATTCATTATATTCTTTGCCCCTTTTTCTCTATTCTTTATATTCTTTGCCTCTTTTCTCTATTCTTTCTATTTTTATTTGCCTCTTTTTCTCTATTCTTTATATTCTTTGCCCCTTTTTCTCTATTCTTTATATTCTTTGCCTCTTTTCTCTATTCTTTATATTCTTTGCCTCTTTTTCTCTATTCATTATATTCTTTGCCTCTTTTTCTCTATTCATTATATTCTTTGCCTCTTTTTCACTATTCTTTATATTCTTAATTGCCTCTTTTTCTCTATTCTTTATATTCTTTGCCTCTTTTTCACTATTCTTTATATTCTTAATTGCCTCTTTTTCACTATTCTTTATATTCTTAATTGCCTCTTTTTCACTATTCTTTATATTCTTTGCCCCTTTTTCTCTATTCTTTATATTCTTTGCCTCTTTTTCACTATTCTTTATATTCTTAATTGCCTCTTTTTCACTGTTCTTTATATTCTTAATTGCCTCTTTTTCACTATTCTTTATATTCTTAATTGCCTCTTTTTCACTATTCTTTATATGCTTTGCCTCTTTTTCTCTATTCTTTATATTCTTTGCCCCTTTTTCTCTATTCTTTATATTCTTTGCCTCTTTTTCTCTATTCTTTATATTCTTTGCCTCTTTTTCTCTATTCTTTATATTCTTAATTGCCTCTTTTTCACTATTCTTTATATTCTTTGCCCCTTTTTCACTATTCTTTATATTCATTGCCTCTTTTTCACTATTCTTTATATTCTTTGCCTCTTTTTCTCTATTCTTTATATTCTTTGCCCCTTTTTCTCTATTCTTTATATTCTTTGCCTCTTTTCTCTATTCTTTATATTTTTATTTGCCTCTTTTTCTCTATTCATTATATTCTTTGCCCCTTTTTCTCTATTCTTTATATTCTTTGCCCCTTTTTCTCTATTCTTTATATTTTGCCCCTTTTTCTCTATTCTTTATATTCTTTGTCTCTTTTTCACTATTCGTTATATTCTTAATTGCCTCTTTTTCACTATTCTTTATAGTCTTTGCCTCTTTTTCTCTATTCTTTATATTCTTTGCCTCTTTTCTCTATTCTTTATATTCTTGGTCTCTTTTTCTCTATTCTTTATATTCTTTGCCTCTTTTTCTCTATTCTTTATATTCTTTGCCTCTTTTTCTCTATTCTTTATATTCTTTGCCTCTTTTTCACTATTCTTTATATTCTTTGCCCCTTTTTCTCTATTCTTTATATTCTTGGTCTCTTTTTCTCTATTCTTTATATTCTTTGCCTCTTTTTCTCTTTTCTTTATATTCTTTTCCTCTTTTTCTCTTTTCTTTATATTCTTTGCCTCTTTTCTCTATTCTTTATATTCTTTGCCTCTTTTTCACTATTCTTTATATTCTTTGCCTCTTTTCTCTATTCTTTATATTCTTTGCCTCTTTTTCACTATTCTTTATAGTCTTTATATTCTTTGCCTCTTTTTCTCTATGCTTTATATTCTTTGCCTCTTTTTCACTATTCTTTATATTCTTTGCCTCTTTTCTCTATTCTTTATATTCTTTGCCCCTTTTTCACTATTCTTTATATTCTTTGCCTCTTTTTCACTATTCTTTATATTCTTTGCCTCTTTTTCTCTTTTCTTTACATTCTTTGCCTCTTTTCTCTATTCTTTGCCTCTTTTTCTCTATTCTTTATATTCTTTGCCTCTTTTCTCTATTCTTTATATTCTTTGCCTCTTTTTCACTATTCTTTATAGTCTTTATATTATTTGCCTCTTTTTCTCTATGCTTTATATTCTTTGCCTCTTTTTCACTATTCTTTATATTCTTTGCCTCTTTTTCTCTATTCTTTATATTCTTGGTCTCTTTTTCTCTATTCTTTATATTCTTTGCCTCTTTTTCTCTTTTCTTTATATTCTTTTCCTCTTTTTCTCTTTTCTTTATATTCTTTGCCTCTTTTCTCTATTCTTTATATTCTTTGCCCCTTTTTCACTATTCTTTATATTCTTTGCCTCTTTTTCACTATTCTTTATATTCTTTGCCTCTTTTTCTCTTTTCTTTACATTCTTTGCCTCTTTTCTCTATTCTTTATATTCTTTGCCTCTTTTTCACTATTCTTTATATTCTTTGCCCCTTTTTCACTATTCTTTATATACTTTGCCTCTTTTTCTCTATTCTTTATATTCTTTGCCCCTTTTTCACTATTCTTTATATTCTTGGTCTCTTTTTCTCTATTCTTTATATTCTTTGCCTCTTTTTCTCTTTTCTTTATATTCTTTGCCCCTTTTTCACTATTCATTATATTCTTTGCCTCTTTTTCTCTATTCTTTATATTCTTTGCCTCTTTTTCTCTATTCTTTATATTCTTTGCCTCTTTTCTCTATTCTTTATATTCTTTGCCTCTTTTTCACTATTCTTTATATTCTTTGCCTCTTTTTCTCTATTCTTTATATTCTTTGTCTCTTTTTCACTATTCTTTATATTCTTTGCCTCTTTTTCACTATTCTTTATATTCTTTGCCTCTTTTTTCTATTCTTTATATTCTTTGCCTCTTTTTCTCTATTCTTTATATTCTTTGCCTCTTTTTCTCTATTCTTTATATTCGTTGCCTCTTTTTCTCTATTCTTTATATTCTTTGCCTCTTTTTCTCTATTCATTATATTCTTTGCCTCTTTTTCTCTATTCTTTATATTCTTTGCCTCTTTTTCTCTATTCTTTACATTCTTTGCCTCTTTTTCTCTATTCTTTATATTCTTTGCCTCTTTTCTCTATTCTTTATATTCTTTGCCTCTTTTTCACTATTCTTTATATTCTTTGCCTCTTTTTCTCTATTCTTTATATTCTTTGTCTCTTTTTCACTATTCTTTATATTCTTTGCCTCTTTTTCACTATTCTTTATATTCTTTGCCTCTTTTTTCTATTCTTTATATTCTTTGCCTCTTTTTCTCTATTCTTTATATTCTTTGCCTCTTTTTCTCTATTCTTTATATTCTTTGCCTCTTTTTCTCTATTCATTATTAATGTTTGGCTAATTGTAAGTATTGGTCCACTTTCTATTCTGTTACCATGGTTACCCCTATCAAAACCCTCATAATCCATGCAGTAATTTCTAAAATCACAATTTTGATCTCAAAATTTTGTCTACTGTTCAATTTACAATATAATTTTTAACATAATATTTTTTTTGAATTTACAGACTTTTATTTATGTTGGTTATCATTTTAATCAGAAGTATGTTACTAGAGATAAATGGGGATGTCCCCAAAATATCATTTTAACTAAATGTTTACAACAGGTTTAATGAGGGTCTAATAATAAATTGATGGTGTAAACAGAAAAGAAAAATATTCTTAAAATTGTAAAAACATTACAGAACAGAATAAAGAAATTACTTAATTATAGAAAAATTGAATAGTAAAATCCTTTTCTCATGAGTCAAATTCATACTATTTAGTAATTGTTTAATATTTTTAAAGATAATTAAAATGCCTTAAAAATATAGAATTTAAGGACTCCCATCAAGACCCACTTTGATAACAAGAAACTGTAACCATTGTGGTAACAATGATTTACTTGAAATGTATGTTTTCCATATAATAATATAAGAATAAAGATAAAAAAATCATCTATGATTATCATAATACATCAACAAAATTTAAACAAAAATTTACTTGCGGTGAAAGTCATGAAATTAAAAGTCAATAGTGTTTATTTGTATTATTACCATGGTTATTTGTTAATTACATGTCGAAAATAATGAAAATTAGCTACAGTTGAGCTTGTGGTTTAGAGTCACGAATTTATACAATGTAAGTGTTTAATTTGAAACCATAATCAGAATTTATCAAGCATGCAAATGATTTATTATAATTGCTTTAGAATAATAATTACTTAAAATCTTAGAATGACAAAATATATACTTCATCATATTTATACACAATTAAGATAAATGCTTGTGTTCTACATTGTACTTCAATGTTTTCACCTTCCTCAAACAATTATTAACTATAAAATAGATCCAGATCAACAAAAATCTCAGGTGAGACAAAAACTATGTACATTTATACCAATTTTTAATATAGGGTGACCAACTTATAAATCAAGTTACATACATGTATCAAAACATTTTTGTGATACCAATTTTGATGCACAAGATGTGCTCATTGCATTGATTTGCAACTTGTCAGTTGTGCTTAATTGAAGATCTACAATGTTTAAAACTAAT